>NC_133199.1:45417500-45442500 GCF_049306965.1 Danio rerio | reverse complement strand
AGGTTTATTTTTATTTAGTTTTAGTTGTGCTTGCTTTTTAGTTTTTATTTTTGTAAATTTTAGCAATTTATTTTTATTTGTATTTAAATTGTAATAATATGTTATTTATACAGGTGTATTTTTATATAATTATATGTTTTAATTAGATTTATATTATTATGCATTTTGTTATTTTATTTGAGTAAATTTTAGTAATGTTTGTTTTTTATTTTAGTTCTATGAATATACTATTTATATATAATATACTTCTTATTTATATTTAATTTATATTAATATCTTATTTATACATAATAAAACATGATTAAAATTAGTAGTAGTTGTTTTATTAGATTTATATTATTTTGTTTTATTTAAAATACATTTCAGAAATGCTATTTATTTTTAATTTATGATTTAATTGTATTAATATATTATGAATATATAATGTTCTGGTTTATTTATATTTAGATTTTTTATTTAAATGTATTATTTATACATTATTAAATATGAATAAAATTTGTATTTTGTATTTATTTGTTTTTATTAGAGTTACATTAGAGAACTTTTTAAAATGCTTTTAGTTTTTTATTTATGATTTAATTGTATTAATATATTATTTATACATAATGTAATATTATTAAGGTTACATTTTTAGTTTTTTTTTTAAAGGAATAAATTTCTTTCCCCATATTTACATTATTTTGCATTTTAATTTTATTAGTTTTTTTATTTAAATTTTTATTTTGTTTATTCATTTTTATTCAATTTGTTTTATTTAATTAAATTTTTTAATTAAAATGTATTTTATTTTGTTTAATATTTTTTCTTTTCATTTGTTTTCTTTCATTTTAATTAGTTTTTTATTTTATTTTACTTTTATTTTATAGTAATGCTTGAAATCATTTTGATCCAGAACCTATAAAAATGCAGCTGTATAGTGTCCTTCAGAGCAAGTGTTTAGGGGTCAAGCATGGTCTGGTCTGGGTGTTTTATGCACACGGGTGAAGTGAGCGTAGAATTGAACATTAACTCTATTATCGGACGCTTCCCTCGGGCGCGCGAATGAATCCACCTGAGACGTCCACAATTCATCATTCTCCACATTTCCAGAGGCCCACCTTCACTTTATAGCACGCTTTACATGTGAAGGTTAATCAATAAACAGGCCTGACGCGTGCGCTTATGAGACCCGCGTTAATCTCACAAGGGGAAATAATGCCAAACACACACACACACACACTGCCTGGGGAACACAAGGCAGTGTTAGTGAAAACAACCATGACAGTAATTGCATTTATTACATTACACATAATGGGATTACTTTCAGATTACATTTAGATTACTTTTGTGCTAACCATGTGAATGTTAAAAAATATATTTAAATAAGAAGAATCTATTAATTAAAGGCCATTACTGGCATTGTGTTAAAAATATGTAATTATGTAATCCATAAAAAGTGATGGTAGTCTGATTACAAGTACTTTTGGATTACATTTAGATTACTTTTGTGCTCTTTACTCTTTTAATGTTTAACTCTTTACACTTTAAAAACAAATATAAATACAATATTAATTCAGTCTCTTAGATTACTCATTTATAGTAATGTAATCTGACTACTTTTGGATTACATTTAGATTACTTTAGTGCTATTAATATGTAATCCATGAAGTAACTAAGAATTTTAAAAGTAGTTTATTTACAAAACCTGAAATGCGTTTTTATAAACCCTTATAGTATGGGCGAATTATTTATGAAATGTAATCAGTAACTGATTACAAGTTACATTACTAATATGTAGTCAGTAATTCAATATAATCTCTTAGATTACTTGTTCATGGCAATGTAATCTGACTACTTTTGTATCACATTTAGATCACGTTATTGTTAACAAAAAAGGGGAAATGAGGAGAATCAATTAATTGTAAGCAATTTACTGCCATTGTATAAACAATAGGTAATCATGTAATCCATAAAGTAACTGTAGTCTTAATACAAGTATTTTAAAAGTAGTTTAATAACAAAATGGACTACTTTTGGATTACTTTAGATTACTAGTGTGTGCTAACTCTATAAACTATAAAAAAAAGAGGAAAATAAGGAGTCAATTAATTGTGAGCAACTGACTGTCATTGTATAAACAATAGGTAATCATGTAATCTATAAAGTAACTGTAGTCTGATTACAAGTATTTAACAGTAGTTTAATTACAAAAATGGACTACTTTTAGATTACATTTAGATTACTTTTGGGTGCTGACACTTTAAACATTAAAAAATTATAATAATATCAGATTACTCATTAAAGGTAAAATATTCGGACTAATTTTGGATTACATTTAGATTACTTTTGTGTGCTGACTCTGTAAATGTTAAAAAATGAGAAAAATCAGGACAGTCGATTAATTGTGAGCAATTTACTGCTCTTATGTAATCATGTTATCCATAAAGTGACTGATTACAAGTAGTTTAACAGTAGTTCAATGACAAACACTTGATTTTTAGGAATCTAATTACGTATATATAATCCATTACTACATCTATTAAGGGTTGGGTTACTTATAAATGTTTTTACTGGTTGCAGATTAGATTTCGAATCTGTAGTCAGTAATGCAATATAATCTGTTTTATTTTTATTCCAGCCAAACTAAACGAACAAAGATTTCTCCAGAAGAATAGTATAATATCGAATTTCCTTGCTCTGTTAGACGTACGTAATCTGTTAAACATCATTATTATATTCGCATATATTTTTTGTCTTCAACTCTATTACAATATTATAGGTTATTATTGTACTGTATATGCATGAATTGTGTCAGTGTTGAGCGTGTGTGTGTGTGTGTGTGTGTGCTCTCCATATTGTGTTGTTTTTCTGGCAGCCGCTCTCATTAATCTGCTGTTGGCGATGCATTGATCCGTGTGTAAAGTGAGATGTGAATCTGTGTGTTTACACCAGTCAAACAACACCGCTAAACCTCGTAAATCATGCATCTGCTTTAAATATTGAAGCTTTAGCAGAATAACACTGCTTTAAACACTTTCATTACACATCCAGACCAGATACAGACGCTGGCTTTCTGCGCCATTCATTCATTCATTTATTTATTTATTTACTTGAACAGTAAGAGGCATTTAGC
Organism: Danio rerio; assembly: GCF_049306965.1. NCBI lineage: Eukaryota > Metazoa > Chordata > Actinopteri > Cypriniformes > Danionidae > Danio > Danio rerio. The sequence continues at coordinate 45,439,388 of NC_133199.1, read as the reverse complement.
TTGTGTTTTATGCCATTTCGCCGCTCTGCCCTTTATGGAAATGCACCAGTCGCTTTTAAAAGCCTCTTAATTGCTCCTGAACGCCACATTGTTGAGGCAAGGGAAAAAACACACATTTTGCTGCTGACTGAATTATAGATGGCACTAAAACAATCCCATTATCATATGCTTTCAGAGTAGTTTGCGGTATTGAGATGCTCCAGTTAATGATGCTTCCTCTAGCGCCACCAGCAGGTCAAAGGTCATGCTCTGTTTATCTCTGATGCAGATCGTCTTCAAACGGGTCCTGTGCAGGAGGGAATATGAGTAAATCAATGCGCTAAATAAGCTGATTCACTCATCACTGCGTTCTTGTTTCGTTTGTAGCCCTATTATCTAACAATTCTTCAATCAAGAAGCTAAAAAGAAGCAAATTCACTCCATTTTGACTTATTATTTCTAAAAACACGACTATATGTTTTGCTTGTCTAGAAAGTGCTTCTGAATTTGTAGATATTTGGACTAGTAACAAGACAAACTCTAAGTAAGAAAGCATCTTTGCAATGGACTCATAATATTGTGCCGTTTTTATACTGTATTCGAATAACTACAACGCAATATGAGCAATATCACACGAGTAGGAGTGCGATATGGCTGTATATCGGCACTGGTGGGAGGCGTGCGTTGGCTTGAGGCTGCAGTCCGAGTGCCTTAGTGTCCCACCAGTGCTGATATACAGCCATATGGCACTGCTATGAGTGTGATATTGCGTTTATACAACAGTTTGACGCATATATAAACGCATATATGACGTGTATATAAAAAAGGAAATCGAACACGGAGAGCCTAAAAACCGTTATGTATGAGGAACTACTTTCTTCTGCCGTTCATTCACATCTGCAGCTGACGTCAGAACTGCAGAAACCGCTGCTCATTCACCAGCATCACTGTAGAGCTAGTGTTTGAATGACTCTTTAGCGTAATAAAGTGAAGACAAAGCAGCTGATTTTGCTCACACTTAAGGATTATTAGGCTGAACAGCATGAAATGCCATCAGTCTACAGAGATTTTACAGTATTTCTCTGTTGCAATCGAAAGATCACAATAATTAACCCTGAAAAATACAGATCAAAGCAAACACTAGCAGATTACTGTGGTATAAATACAGCACTACAACATGCAAAATAGAGAGATCCACTTAGAATGTGGGTTACCTGTTTTATAATGATTTTTCAGCTGTAGTTTGGGGCTTATTATGGGCTCTCTGTTGCCATGTTGTGGCAGAGCATCAACTTTCTTTGCTCTGCTCAGTATGGCAGGCTGATGGATGCCGACATGCTGTATCTCTGAAGTGATAAATAATTAAAATAGCGCTATCCTTATTAATAAACTGCGTAGTTGCAATCTAAACAACTACATCATGGCCTAAAAAGCCTCAAAAGTAGATTATGTTGCCCAACAACTGCAATATTTGTCAAGCTTTAGTGCTTTGCTTGCCACTTGTGTGGACTGAATATTACTTTAATATTTCACGGCTATCAGCCAATCAGATTCAAATACCAGACAGACCTGTTGTATAATGTTAATTATATTATTTTAAATTCATATTTATAGTTTGTAGCAGTATTTATGCCACCTGTATTATTTATTAGCTGCTATTTTTGGTATCACTTTTCAGTTAAATACCAATTTTCACTATTAATTGGTGGTTTAATTACAAAAAATGACTTCTTTTGAATTGCATTACATGCCTGTTATTAAGATATTGTTTGTTTATTAGTATGAATAAAGCACATAATGTGCATGACTTTACATCTCTAATCCTACCTAAACCCAACTACTACCTTAATAAATATTAATAAACAGCAAATAGGAGTTTTAGTTTTTTAACCTATATGTTTAGCATAATTCCTGCTTTAGTTACCTACAGTATAGTTGTATTTAGCAATGACAAAATCATGATGTGTTATTTATACTGCAGTTCTGCTGAATGCTGGATTGTGATTGGCTAATTAGCATTCTAAGGTGTGCTGTTATTGTCAGATAAACACACAGCTAAAGTAGTTCCGGCAGGATCTGAGCGCAGCTCCATATTACTCCACACTGTTAAAAATATCAGTAAATTAGCAGTTTTCCATATTTTGTGATTCATCTGTTTACTTTCCCTCATTTATTTATGATTTTGCATTGCATTATTGGATCTAGATCTTGCTTTCAACATCTTTGAACATTAAAAAGTGTGAAAAAATGACTTTTATTATCATGTGTAATAGTGTGCAGTGCTATATTGTGTGTTGGTGTTGTATATTACGCTACAGACACCCCAAAATAAACTGCAGCACATTTTCTGCTGTATTGCTCTACATATTATTTCTTATATCATTTCAAACCACTATAATGTCCATAAAAGTCACTTTATGAAACTGTCGTTGAATTTTCAACATCAAAAAAGTTTTTTTTTTTTTAGCCAGACATTTACAAAGAACATACTGTATACTGTGATCACTGTACCCAAGGTTATCATTCCTTCAGAATCGTATATACCAGCTCATGCCTAGGTGTGTGTCAGACGGTGCCAAGTGCATTACTGTCCACGCGAGCGTAATCACCTTACAGTGTATTTCTGGAACACTCAGAAGGAGACACCTGATATCAGCAGCACTGCATTAACACAGCCCGAAAACCGCAATCAAGCAGGAAGGTGCGCTAACACGCACGCAAATGACCGACAAACTCAATTTCAGCTTGTAACTTTGTGCAGCGGGCCAAACATAACAAGATCTGCCATCCCATAATTTCCCTGAGATCAATGCAGATGAAATGAACGCTGATGTAGAGCAGGAGGATCAAGTGTTTAAACTCCTGCATCCGCTTACTGTCTGATGGGCTGCAGACGGCGAAAGTTTCCTTTAACATCCTCGTTTCAATACTGTGTGGGACTGAATGGGCCAACTGTTTACTTTATACATGTATACGTTCACTAGTGGTTTCTATGGTTACTACATAGTTACTACGTGATTTTTTTAAGGGGTTCTGCGATGTTGCTAAGGTGTACTATTTAGTTGCTATGGTTAGTACATGGCTGCTACATGATTTTTAAGTGGTTCTGCAATGTTGCTAGGGTGTACTATTTGGTTGCTATGGTTAAATAGTTGCTACATGATTTTTAAGCGGTTTTTCAATGTTGCTAGGGTGTACTATTTGGTTGGCATGGTTATTAAGTGGTTGCTACATGATTTATAAGAGGTTCTGAGATGTTGCTAGGTTGTACTGTTTGGTTGCTATGGTTACTAAGTGGTTACTACATGACTTAAGGAGCTCTGTGATGTTTCTAGGGTACTAGTTGGTTGCTATGGTTGCTAAGTGTAAGTGATTGCTTCTTGATTCCTAAGGGGTTCTGCAATGTTGCTAGGGCGTACTATTTAGTTGCTATAGTAACAGTTGCTACATGATTTTTTTTATGCAGTTCTGCAATGTTGCTAGGGTGTACTAGTTGGTTGCCGCAGTTAATAGGTAGTTGCTACATGGTTTTAGGGTGTTATTGGATGTCTACTAGTTTGTTGCTATGGTTACTAAATGTTACTACTACATTTTTAGGGGGTTTTGGGATGTTGTTAGGGTGTTCTAGAAGGTTGCTATGGTTACTAAGTAGTTGCTACAATGTTTTTAAGGGTGTTCTGGGATGTTGTTAGGGTGTACTAGTTGCCACAGTTATTGAGTGTTTGCTACAAAATTTTGAGGGGGTTCTGGGATATGGCTTCTGTGTTCTAGCTATGATTAGTAAGGAGTTGCTACAGGTTTTTAGGGTGTTCTGGGTGGTTGCTAGGGTGCACTGGTTGATTGCATCAGTATCGTGGTTGCTACAAGATTTGTTCTGGGATGTTGCTGGAACAGTGGTTGCTCCATGCTTTTTAGGGCATGCTGGTTTTGGTGGTTTCCAGGGTCCAGTGCATGGTTGCTATGGGCCTCCAGCTGTTGTGTGTGTGTGTAACAGGTGTGACAGGTGTGTTTGGACACTCAGTAATCATACCTGTTGTTGCCTGTGTGTTCATTCTCCGCTGTGATCTTGTGTTTTACCGTCTCTCCACTCTTACATCAGGCGTTTCCCTGTGCAAGTCAACATGTCTGATTGTGTTCCTCATCATGCACGCCTGTCACTGACAAAATAAAGCAAATATCAAAGGTGTCTCGAAGATGAAGGTGCCGTGAGGAACAAAGCAGCGGCTCCAGAGTGACGAGCAGCTTTAGTAGGGTTTCAGATGAAGATGTTCATGATGACGGCCTGACGGAGGGCTGAGGGCTTTTTCATTTCAGATCTGCAACACTGGAGAGCTGCAGACCAACATTAATAAGGCAACGACCCTCACACACACACACACACACACACACACACACACACACACACACACACACACACACACACACATTTAGATCTGATCCGCTCCTGTGAAAAACTAAACCACATCACACAGATACTGATGGAGCGCACATCAGGCTTCTCTACTCTCTACATGTGTTCATGAGTTTATGAGCACTCATCTACTGTTTCCTTTATGCGTTTATTTAATGCAGTAATCCTAAATGTGCATAATAATCAGTGAATGGAAGCACAGCTAATGATGACAGAATGTATATTTATTCTGGACTGGCCCTGGTGCATTCTCTGAGCTGATTTGAGTGCTGGGGTTAAAGGCAGTTTGTTTCAGAGCTCTGGTTTTAGTGATAACCCCAGTGAGAGCGCGCAGACCTGAGGAACACACGGTAAAGTGCAGTAAAGCGCGGTGAACAGAGATCGATAAGACCATCTCACCTGTGAGGGACAATCAGAGAGCACTGAGAGCCCTCATTCTGCTGCGCTATCTGCTGAGATATTACACACACACACACACACTCACAGATATAGACCCACACACATAGACGGATGCACACTCTCTCTCTCTCTCCCTCTCTCTCTCTCTCTCTCTCAAATGTGAATGATTAATAATAACCAGTGTTGGGCATGTTCCTTTAAAAGAGTAATTGGTTCTAGTTACTTCTCTCAAATAGTAACTGAGTTACATCATTATAAAAGTCAGTAATTACCAGGGAAAGTAACTATTGCGTTACTTTAAATAATCTAGTGTGTCAAATAACTATAAAATAAATATAAAACACTGTACACTACACTATTTTAATGCTGCTGTGGGATAATGTGAGACACTGGCAGCTTGTGCTCAACTATGTAGATATTATTTGGATTAATTCTGTCTAAATTTGTGTTCGCGCTGGAGAAAAATGCAGTTTAATTTGCTTTGACGTCGTGGCTCTGTCTCCTCCTTTGGTAGCAGAGCTCACGTCATCACCTGCGCAGCCGCTCATTTAGTGCACTATAACAAGGGCTCGCTAATTTAAATATAAGTGCTTATAAGCATGCACTAATATATGATTTAATAAAAAAGCTGTTTTTAATAGTTTAATAAAAACAATATATGTTGGACTACAGAAATAAACAATCGTTCATACAGTCTATCGTACGTTAGACTAAGCTACAGTGAGCACAAACATATTTTTCTTTATCTGTTAATAATCTTAATGATCTCTTATAACAGGTTGTTGGTATTAGTTATCTTCATAGGGGTGGAAATAACATTTGTAAAATATGAACAATAGCTTATATATGTAACCAGGGGAGTGTCACTGACAACAGAGCTGCGCATGCATATGCAGGTTCACTTAACAGATAACAAGACTCAGCAACAGTGAGTGTAGTGCAGTAGTCAGTCCAGAAGCAGCTTCAGCTGTGGGAGTCTAATTAGTGGAGACTTGTGTGGCACTGAATATGTAGTCCATAAATGGCCGAATTGTAGTCCTTTAGCGATTTGCAGCTACTAGATCACTGGTGATCATGACAATGAACAACACATGCATTTTTAGAAAGGTTTTAATTTTTGGGTCAACAGGACCCAAAATATACAGATCATGAGCAGCTATTTGCCACGGGGGCATAATTGTGCATTTTATTGTCAGTAATGTAACGACGTTGTAATGGGGAAACAGTTACTCTGTTGATTACAGGTTACTTAATAAAGTATTGGCGTTAGTTTCGCCATTTATTTATAGCAGCTTTATTGTATATTACAGAACTAAAATTGCATTTAATGGTGCAGTATGTAAGTTTGATACCCAGTGGTTGAATTAGGTATTGCATCCCTGGATCAAAACACATGCAAGCACAGGTTGCCAGATTGACGACCAACAGGAGTGAGCCTGACTATCGAGGCTGATAAAGGCTGATTTAAACTGTTGTAAATAAAAGCAGCGGCACGACAGAAGGAATATTTTCCATATTTTAAGGAGTTTTTTGTCCTAAGAAACACCTGAAATAAATTTTTCAGAAACGGCTTCAATTTCTCACAGCGGAACAACAGGAAACTGACAATGATCAGCTCAGCTACAGCTCATGTGCTTCACTCAGTGATAATGTGAGTCGGACATGACGTTTATTGACACACTACTGAAAGCAGCAGCAGATAGTTCAGCTCAGATCTGGACAATAAAATAAACAGCCCAATTGCTCATCACTGCACATCTCGTCACGTAGCGTGTTGTTAGGACACGGGGTTACAGTGTGACCTGCTCACCTAATGTTTACACTCGTAATATTAATATTATTTGCTAATTAATAACCTCATGTGGAACTCTGAATCTGCGTCTCATTTCAGAGTCTGCTACTGTCCACTGGAAGTCGCATTTCGGTTATGGATGCACACTCTCACAGCCTTCCTGGCTGAATGGATGAAATACACTGTTTTTCAATATCTGGCAACCCGGGGTGCTGAAATATAATTGGCTGAACTGGCATTGGGCGGGTTAAAGAGACCAAAACAAAAACAGCCGCTTCGGCACGTAACACACACGTCCACAGCAGAATATCTGACTTCAGCATTGTTTCTCAGATAAACAAGCATGTTCACTAAGCATGTTTCGAAATATCTGCAAACACATGATGCAGCTTTAATCATGCAGATGAGTCAAACACTGACATACAGCAGCTTTAAAGAAACGTACACACTACATTCTGCAGTCAACCTGCCTGGACGAGCTGTGTGTATAATTACAACACACACACACACACACACACACATACACACACACACACACACACACACACACACACACAGCTGATGCTCGGGCGTGTTGGGTCTCGTCTCGTGTGTTGTGTGTGTGTGTGTGTGTGTGTCTCCTGGAAATTTGAGGTTTGGGTGTCAGTCTGGCCCCGGGACAGAAATCCCATCATTCATTCATTCACTCATTCATTGATTGATTCTCACACACTGATGTTATTGTGTGTGTGTGTGTGTGTGTGTGTGTGTGTGTGTGTGTGTGTGTGTGTGTAAAACTCCGAGCCTGGAGGCTGCAGGAGGAGAAACCTGGAGATTGAATGTTTATTAAAGGGTTCGTTCAGCCAAGAAAAACATTCTGTCATCATCGGCTCGCTCGCCCGAGAGTGTGTGTGTGTGTGTATGTCATTTCAGACCCCCGTGACTTTCATTCAGGCGTGAAACACAAAAGAAGAAATTCTGGAGAAATCTGAGGGCCAGGAGCGGTGAAACACACCGAGACATAAAAATACTATAGAGAGTCTGTGTGTGTGTGTGTGTGTGTGTGTGTGTATAGTCAGTTTATGTGTGTGTGCACATGTGTATAGTGAGTTTTTGTGTGGGCATGTGTATAGCCAGTTTGTGTGTGTGTGTGTGTGTGCATGTGTATAGTCAGTTTGTGTGTGTGTGTGTGTGTGTGTGCATGTGTATAGTCAGTTTGTGTGTGTGTGTGTGTGTGTGCATGTGTATAGTGAGTTTGTGTGTATAGTCAGTGTGTGTGTGTGTGTGTGTGTGTGTGTGTGTGTGCATGTGCAAAGTGTGTGCATACGTGCACATGTAATACAGCTGGTATTGTCTGTGTTTTTGTGTGTGTCTTCAAAGGAGCATTAGACTGACTACACACACACACACACACACAAACACACAGTTGACTCTCTTCTGTTCAAAGTTTCTCAGAGTGTGTACCGCAGTCCGGCACTAATGAAAGAGCAGCTGCTCGTAAACCAGACGCCAATACACACACACACACACACACACACACACACACACACACACACACACACTAAAAGAGACACAGACTTACTGTACCCTAAAACACTGATATCTGCACACATACAAACACACCAACATACACAAATTTCTGCACACACATGCACGCACACGTGCGCTCACACACAAACAAACACACACACACACACACATGCAAGCTCACTAAACACACAAAACTTACTACACTCAAACACAAAACACTCACTATATACAAACTCACTATACACACACACAGACAGACAGAGACACACACACAGATGCGCAAGGACATGTACAATATTGTGTGTGTGTGTGTGTGTGTGTGTGTGTGTTTGTGTCTCTCTCTCAGCAGCAGATTGAGTGTTGTTATAATGCTGACAGTGTCTGGCAGATGCTCATGTCTAAAACACACACACACACACACACACACACACTCACAATGCATGCATGAACACACACACATACAGACACAAAACTTACTATACATAAACTCTCTACAAATCACACACACACACACATGCATGCACGCACACACATACACACCCTATACTCAGTGTGTTTGTGTGTGTCAGCATCAGATTGAGAGCTGGTGTATTGCTGACAGTGTCTGGCAGATGCTCGTGTCTGAATCAGATCAGATCAGCCGCAGATTAAACCTGCTGCAAACACTTTACACCAAACACACCACTAAATCCTATTTAAAAGAGTGTGTGTGTGTGTGTGTGTGTGTGTGTGTGTGTGTGTGTGTGTGTGTGTGTGTGTGTGTGTGTGTGTGCAGTTTTCGGTTCTTGTTGTTGTTAAGTGTCTGTCATTATAGTTTTTCCCTATACTAGTTGGCGGTTCATTCCGCTGTGGTGACCCCGGATTAATAAAGGGAAGAAAAAGCAGACAAGAAAATGAATGAATGAATGAAAAGTGCCTAAATTTTTATAATATGAATAATAATGTATAATACACTCCCTGACAGAAGTCTTGTGGTGGATCTCACATAATAACTGGTCTTCTAGTTGATGATGTGTGAAAGTGTCTGAAGGTGGATTTCTCTGCTGGATCATCTGCTGATCTGCATCCCAATCATCACCAATACTGCAGAAGACCTACTGGAACCAGCATGGACACAAGATTCTCACAGAAATCAGTCAAGTTTGGTGAAGGAGACATCATGGTTTGGGGTCATTCAGTATGGGGGCGTGCGAGAGATCTGCTGAAGGCTTTCTTCTTCATCCAGATGACTTTATTAATCAGTGATGTGAGTCATGTCAGAGATGTATGGATGCAGTCCTCCAAGCTCATGATGGAGTCAGACACAATCTTCATTCTGTCTCCACTGCAGCAGGACTTTATATTCTATACTGGACATTATTTCTGTTCAGTGATGACACTTTAGTCTGAGCAGAGTCAGACCGCACTGTCCTCATCAAATCAGTCAACATCAAGACATGATCAGATTTATTGAGCTCAAATCAGCAAAATCTAGAGGCCTTCACCTTTCATAGAGACACTTCTGACACCAAATCACCAACTAGAACAGCAGTTATTATGTGTTCCTAAAACTCAGTTAGTCTTGTGTGGGGTTGTGTATAAGGTGATGTATATGATGATGTGCTCAGCTCTACTCCTGATCTGCATCTTCTATAAGCAGTAAATGTGTGTTAATGATCACTAAACATGCTAAAGTCTACATTCAGCGTCCGTCTGCTGGTGTTTCATTAGCATGTTTATAAAAGCACTTCCTGTCCTGTGCTGTTGTTCATCACAGCAGATCATGTTCACAGCTTCAGTGTGTTTGACTAGAGCTTCACCGGCTTCGGGTTCAGGGTTTGTCGTCTAACAGGAAGTGATGTGTTTGTCCAGAGACCTTGGTCTGTCTGCGCTCGGGTCAGCCAACAATGAGCAGTCAGATTTCCACTTCCTGTTCTTTCTGGGGTCACTTCCTGTGGATGCTGACACACTCATATGTGTGATGGGAATAAGGCAGTGATGAGGGCTGAGGCATGAGGGAGTTTTAGAGACGGCATGTTTTGTTGATGAGATCTGAGACTGTAACCCATAATAGATGATGATGATGATGATGATGATGATGCAGTGAATAAAAGGAGTACATTGGATTTGCTCATTTCTTTAAAGTAAAAAGCTGCAAACGATTGCTATAGGCTGGATTTGAGCAAACAAACGGAGATATGCATTACTAAATTTCATTTGTTTCTTTAAATTCAGCCCATATTAATAGTTTGTAGGCACCGACCTTAAATAAATGTGTAAATCCAATGAATCAATCAGTCTAATAGAATTATACGTTTTATGTTTGATCCTTTAACTAAATAGTATTTTTAAAATTAAAAAATAATGTAAAACTGTATATAAACAACATCTTAATTTAATTTCATTGCTTTATATTTAAAAAAAATGTTTATATGTACATTTTTCACATTTCAGTTATTATTTCTATCGAATATTTTATATAGACAAATAAAGTTTATAATATATATATATATATATGTACGTATGAATGAATGTATGTATGTGTACGTATGAATGAATATATGTGTGTACGTATGAATGAATGTATGTATGTGTGTATACATATATATATATGTATGTGTATATGTATGTATATATATATATATATATATATATATATATATATATATATATATATATATATATATATATAATGAATGAATAAGACTGAATAATGTATTGTTTGAGCATCAATATCACAATCTGCAATAGTCACGTTGAGAGTTAATCTCCTATTAAAACAATGTTATTGTAAAGGATGATAATTAAACCCCTCATTACCCAAAATAACTGTAAGCAAAAGAAAGCCGATAAAAAGCGTTTCGTTCATTAATAATCTGTTCGAAGAATGGTAAAAGCGAAAGCAACCGCTGCCCCTTACAAAAAATCTCGAGCTCTTGAAAGTAGCAGCACTGCGTGCATGAGCATCGCTTTTTTTCACAGTCAGTGAGTGAAGGTGTGTCTCACCGTGCGCCCAATCATCCTCTCATTCGCTATTCACCTGCTTTCTTTTGCTCTCATGAAGACTTCTCAATCGTGCTGCTTCTCGATTCTAAAATCACAGTTGCGCCCATACTGACATACAGTCTTAAACTAAAATTCTAATCTTTAGAGACAAAGCAGCTCTGCCAAATGAAAAAATAGTGGCTAGTGGGGTCTGTCTAACCAGCCGCAGGTGAAATCTACCTGCATTTGGCGGGTGGTTCTTGTCAAGTCCTTGTTGTTAGACTGTTGCACTTGTGTTGTCACTAAGCTTGTTTATATAGTTCCTATTGGTGTGTGTGTGTGTGTGTGTGTGTGTGTGTGTGTGTGTGTGTGTGTGTGTGTGCAGTGTTTTTGTTTGTTTGTTTATAACCACCTACAATGATAGTGTGGGTCTCAAGTCACTGCAGTTGTTATTTTGGGGGTCGCGAGCTGAAACTTTGTGAACCCCTGAGTTAGATAACAGTTCATGAATGATAATGATGCCCAACAGTGACAGACAAAATGATTAATAATGATGCCATAGTGACACTACTATAAAAGAAATGTGACTTCAGCTGTATGTCCACACATGAGGAGTCACAGATGAGCTGCAGGACTGAAGCTGATGGTTTGTTTTCTCTCTGTGTGTGTGTGTGTGTGTGTAGGGTCAGCGTTCCTGATGGCCAACACCTCAGGCCGTTTCTCGGGTCAGAAAGCTCAGCTGTTTCTGCCTCAGTTTAAGGAGAACGACACACACTGCGTGATCTTCCAGCTGCTGAGCGCGGGCCGCGAGGGCTCCAGCCCGGGACAGATGCTCATATACGTGAAGGAGAACAGCAGTCCGCTGGGCCAGCCCGTCTGGAACTACAGCGGACCCGCAATGCACACCTGGCAGCAGGTGGAGCTCGCCGTCAGCACCTTCTGGCCAAACTTCTACCAGGTGAACCGGCTCACACTGAGACATTTATACCCCTGCTGTACTGTTCACACTGACTCCCCTTTGCTGGAGTTGGGACTGTTTTTGCCCCATTGACCCCCATTATCATCACATTTATTGATTCTAAAGCCATGACTGCAGATCATCATGCATTCATTGTAGTTGATTGTTGCTGATTATTGTTTATTATTTTGTTGGTGGTTTTCCCTGTTGGGATTAAGAGGTAATGTTTGTCACCTTTACTGTTGATCATCAGTCTCCATATTTTTATTGATTTCATAAGTCATAAACGCTTCATTTCATATTAAATGCTAAATACTGAATCTGATATGTGCTGTAATTGATTCATTGAATGATTCAGTGATTCACTGAATCATTTAAAGAATCAACTCATTCAAAAGCATCAAATCAATTTATGAACAATAAGTGGGTGTTTTTATGAGGGAGGCGCTGAATCATTCATTTAATGAATTCATTCAAAAGATTCAAATCAAATTGTGAACAAAAGTGCTTTTATGAGTGAGTCACTGAATCATTTATTGAATCATTTTATTCAAAAGCATCAAATCAGTTTGTAAACATAAGTGGGTGCTTTTATGAGGGAGTCACTGAATCATTTGTTGAATCAATTAATTTAAAAGAATCAAATCAGTCCATGAACAGAAGTGGGTGCATTTATGAGGGAGTCACTGAATCATCTGTTGAATGAATTCTTTCAAAAAAATCAAATCAATATATGAACAGGAGTGGGTTCTGTTATAAGAGAGTCACTGAATCATTCATTGAATCAATTCATGCAATAGAATCAAATAAATTCATAAACAGAAGTGGGTGTTTCTATGAGGGAGTCGCTAAATCATTTGTTGAATCAATTAATTCAATAGAATCATATCAGTCTATAAACAGAAGTGGGTGCTTTTATCAGGGAGTCTCTGAATCATTTGTTGAATCAATTCATTCAAAAGAATCAAATCAATTCATGAACCGAAGTGGTTCCTTTTATTAGAGATTCACTGAATCATTCATTGAATCAATTCATTCAAAAGAATCAAATCAGTCCATGAAAAGAAGTGGGTTATTTCATGAGGGAGTCTCTGAATCATTCATTGAATCAACTCATTCAAGAGAATCAAATCAATTCAAGAATAGAAGTGGTTGCTTTTATGAGAGATACACTGAATCCTTCATTAAATCAATTAATTCAAAAGAATCAAATCAGGAGTTGGTAATTTAATGACTCACTAAGTCATCGATTGAATCAATTAATTGGTTCAAAAGAATCAAATCCATACATGTACAGAAAGCAGAGGGTGTTTTTAACAGGTGAGTCACTGAATAGTTCTCATGTCATCTCTCTCTCTCTGTGTGTGTGTGTGTGTGTGTGTGTGTGTGTGTGTGTGTGCGTGTGCGTGTGTGTGTGTGCGTGTGCGTGTGTGCGCGCGCGCTTCCAAGTGTTGGTCTCTGCATGTGTGCGGGTGTGTCTGTGTTTGTGCCTTTGTGTCAATCTCTCTCTTTCTCTCTCTCTCTCTCTCTCTCTCTCTCTCTCTCTCTCTCTCTCTCTCTCTCTGTGTCCTCCTGTCACTGCACTCTCAGTCTCCACATGAACATCATGTCTATCTAGTGAACGTCGTCATGCTAACAGATCTTCATGATGCTCGCACACGCTCCTCAACCGTGTGTGTCCAGCAGTCTCACAGGACACACACACACTCAGACCCACTCCAGCATCTGCCGACACACACTTCTCGTCTCCATCTCTCGGTGGTCCCGCAGAGTAATTGCTGAAAAATGTGATTGTGACTTTTTAATAGTGTGGGAGATTAACAATGGTGTCGGCGGCGCTGTGTCTAATTAGCGATGCTAGGCTAATTGCAGGTTTGTGTAATTACACTGTATCTTAAGAGTGTGTGAAGATGAAGCACCTGCTGCAGGAATTACTCTGCGCCTCATTCTGTAATTACAGGCTTTGTGTTTGTATCTTCATATCCACAATAAGAGCTCTCGCCGCCGCCGCCGCTGTAATTGCGCTGGATTGTCGTCCACAATAGCGTCATAAACTCCTCCCGATGTGCTGCTGCGCCAGGTCAACACGTGGACTTGTGTTTTTGTGTTTAACGTGTCCGGATGAGAGTGATCCACAAACTGAGATGATTCAGAAATAAACGCAGAACAAAAGAGACGCTCAGAGAAATGTGTTTGGACAGATGTGTGTGTGTGTGTGAGAGCTGTTATTAGCATCCGCTGCTGATCGTGTGTCACTGAGGGTCACACACTTACAAAACTTCTACAGCACATAATTAGAGGAAACCTGCGCTCCTCTCCTCATCTCCTCCTTCAAAATAAGCAGATCTCTTGGCTTTTTCAGCATTTAACACACTTCAGTCTGCATCAGTGTTCGCTTTCACTGCTGCTTTTCTACGCTGTGTGGATCTAAAATCTCTGCAAGCTTTAATGCAAACTTTTAAAACTCACAAGCAAAGATTTTAAATTCTGGAGGATAACATTTAATCTGAAGTAGTTAGTGAAATCTAAACATTCTGGGTGAAAAATGCACAAAATAAGCGGAAAATTATGGGGGAAAAGGCACAGAATCAGTAATTTAAGGCAGATAATTCTGGAGGGAAAAGCACTAATAGCTTACTCCTTCCATTTCCTTGTCAGGGCAGCACGGAGGCCTAATGGTTAGCACCACGGCCGCATAGCAAGAATGTCACCGGCTCGGACTCTACCTGGCCAAGTCGGCATTTCTGTACGGAGTTTGCATGTTCTCCCTGTGTTTGCGTGGGTTTTCACCGGGTTCTCCGGTTTCCTCCCACAGACCAAAAACATGTAACATAAGTAAATTGACAACTCTAAATTGACAGACACTTCATAGCATTAATCTACTTCCAACATTATCAAGCAGAGGAGTTCTTAAGACCTACCTGAACTCAGACTCCCCTCTTGCCCTGAAATGGGGGGGAGCCCCGGGCTCGAGGATCTCTCAAGCTCAGGGCTCTCTCCTGGGACAGCATGCCAAACACACTTCATAATCAATCATCAGCTAAGGGCGAACTTTTGAAATAAAAAAAAAATCTGGGGGGAAAATTACACAATCAGTTATTAAATCGTAAAATTGTGGAAAAAAAGACACAAAATTAACCATTTAAAGCAGAGAATTCTGAGGAAAAATGCACAAAATCCGCCATTTAAGGCAAATAATTCTGGTGGGAAAAGGACACAAATTAAGTAATTTAAATCAGAAACTGCTGGGAGTAAAATGGCACAAAATAAATAATTAATGTCAGTTAATTCAGCGCTAAAATCTGTCATTAAATTAAATTTGTCATGTAAGGCAGAAAATTTAATGGGAAAAATGGCACAAAATGAGTCTTTAAATAGAAACAACCTAGTGGAAAAGGCTCAAAATCAGCCATTTAAATCAGAACATTCTGAGCAAAAGAATGCACAAAATCAGTCATTTAAATTAGCATATTCTTGGAGAAAATGGCACAAAATAAACAATTTAAAGCTGATAATTCTGGGAGTAAAATGGCACAAAATAAATAATTAATAGCAGAAAATTCTGTGTCAAAAATGCACAAAAAAGTTTTTAAATAAGAAAATTCTGATGGGAAAGTTCACAAAATCAGCCATTTAAATAAAAAAATTCAGAGCAAAAGAATCCATCAAATCTGTCATTGAAATGGGAAGATTCTTGGCGAAAATGGCACAAAATAAAAATTTAAAGCTGATAATTCTTGGAGAAAAAATGGCACAAGAGAAATCATTAACAGCAGAAAATTCTGTGCAAAATTTACAAAATCTGTCATTTAAATCAGACAATTCTGAGCAAAAAAATGCACAAAAAGTCTTTAAATGAGGAAATTATTGGGAAAAGTGGAAAAAGAGTCATTTATATCAGTAAAGATTTTGGGAATAACAGCACAAATTCAGTCATTTAAATCAGAACATTCTGCTGGAGAAAATGGCACAAAAGTCATTTAGTTCAGAAAATTCTGGGAAAAACGCAAAAAAAAAAAAAAAAAAAAATCAACCATTTAAATGGGAAAATTCGGGTGGAAAATTGCACAAAATAAATCACTTATCTGAATGTTTTAATGAAAAAAATGTGCAAAATCAGACAAATCCGAGGGGAAAATTGCGAAAAATAAATAATTTGAATTCAAGAAATTTTGCAAGGAATGACATTTAAAGCAGCAAATTCTGAGGGAAAAATGCACAAAATCAGCTGATTAAATCAGAAATCTCTGGTGAAAAATGGCACAAAATAAACCATTTAGATCTGAATTTTCTTGGGAAAAATGACGAAGTCTTTAAGATAACTCTGGGGAAAATAGCACACATTCACACATTTAAATCAGACAAGTCTGGAGGGGAAAATAACACAAAATAAACCATTTCAATTAGAAATTTTTAAAGGAAAAAAGGTACAAAAGTAAGCCATTTAAATTGGAAAATTCTGGAGGAAAATGCACAAAATAAATCATTAATATCAGAAAATTGTGGGGGGAAACTCTCAAAATCAGTCATATTATGGCAAAATTCAGGAGGAAAATTTCAAAAGAAGTCAGTCATTTATATCAGAAAATACAGGGGTAAAACTGCAGGAAATGAGTGAGTGAATGCAGACAGAGTCTCTCCGTGAGCTGATGTGCCGGGGGTGATTTTACCATCTCCTGAAATGATTGAGAATCTCATAAAAGTATAATTAGATGCGGGCGAGCGTTGGCTAAACCACAGCAGAAGGAAAATCAATTAGATTGGCCTAATAAAGTGATCCGTGTGCTCGCTGTCGTCCGCTAATCATTCATTACATTTGCTCTTTTGTCCAGGCCGCATTGACAGTGTCTCAATCAGGTTCTCCTCAGCAACGTTTACAACTTCACGAGTCGTGAGTAATGAGTGGAGACGTGCCACAAATGAACACTGAATTACTCTGGACATATGCTGCTGTTATTGTGTTGCGTGCTGTTCATTACAGTCATATGCAGATTCATTCATGCCTCTTCAGCTCAGTCCTTTATATATCAGGGGTCACCACAGCGGAATGAACCGCCAACTATTCCAGCATATGTTTCACATAGCGGAGACCATTCCAGCTGCAACCCAGTACTGGGAAACATCCATATACATTCTCACACACACACACACTACGGCCAATGTAGTTGATCAGTTCCCCTATAGCGCATGTGTTTGGACTGTGGGGGAAACCGGAGCACCCGGAGGAAACCCACACCAACACGGGGAGAACATGCAAACTCCACACAGAAACACCAACTGACCCAGCCGAGACTCGAACCAGCGACCTTCTTGTTTAAAGCTGCTGCTGATGATCGTGTGTTTGTGTGTGTTTCAGCTGGTGTTTGAGGTGGTGGCGTCAGGTGATCGGGGTCTGCTGGCCGTCAAAGGAATCTCTCGCCAGGGTCATCAGTGCAGTGAGTACACACACACACACACGTACACACACGTACACACACACACACACACACACACACACACACACACACACACACACACACGTACACACACACAGATCCTGCATTTGCTTTGAAAACAGATTAAAGCACAGGGTCCTGCAGGGCTTCACAAACACTGCAATCCCACAATCCTCTCTGTTCTGTGTGTGAAGATGATCAGACACGCAGTCAAACACACTGTTGCACATTTTATTTTGGGCTTTTTCTCATTTTCGTTACAGCTGATGCTAATAAACGTGTGTGTTGAGGCCCAAATTACTCAAAAAAAAAAAAAATACATGTTAAAATATGTCTACATTTTCAAATGCACATTGTAATTATTAAAAGCATTGGTAAATGTATAAATAATTTAATAAATAAATAAATTGATAAAAAGATTTTGATTTTAATTTGTTTAATTATTTAATTATGCAAATATTTATATTGAATTATTGTGTATTTATTGGTCTGATTATTTCATTAGTTATTGATGTAAATATAATAATATATGTAAATATATTTTTAAAAATGTGTTTGTTTGTTTATTTAATTTTGAGTAATTTGTCCCTTCATGCACACTGGTTAATGTTATCCAATTAGTTGTTATATTATATTTGATGCAGCATTTCTGACTTCTTAAAGGAATATGTAATCGGAATATCTTTAATTCTGTCATCATTCACTGCCCTTTATGTTTATGAACTCATTTATCTTGTTTTAATGATGTTGTATTAAAACTGAGACTTTAAAATATGCTGAGTATGCATGTTTAAAAGTCATTTTAATTTTAACAGAATTTAAATTGCTATATTTTTATATTTAAATTAGGTTTAAATTTAATAAATATTGATTTAAGTTGCATGAGAAATAGTTTATTCATTTAAATTAGGTTAATTAAAATTGTTGTTGTTGTTGTTGTTGTTATTATTGTTAATATTATTATTTAAGTTAGGTTTTAATAAATGAAGTACATAAGTTACACAAGAAATAAAAATTAATTTATTTAGATTAATTAATTAATGTCATTGTAATTGTAGTTTGTAAATTGTAATTGTCAGTGTACGCTTTAAAATATAAAATAAATATAATATCCAAATGATTTGAAAATGCTGTATAGATGGTAATAATAACGTTGATTTCTGGCATAATTCTAAATATTTTTAGATTTTTTAATATTTATTTTAAGTTTTTTATTTATTTGTTTAATATTTGTATGTTTTCCATCTAATATCTGATCAATTTCGCTTATCATAACACTTAAATAACCCCAAAATGTATTAGTCTGTTCTGTTAAACAAAAGCTGGCGTTTTATTAAACATCATAAACAGGGCTGATGATGATGACAGATATGAAGTCATACGGCGTCCTGATCCTCTAATTAATAATAGTCTGTAAATGTGGCGTATAACTCGATTCATCAGCTGATAAATGAAGCCTGGCTGATGTTGAAGGATGTTTGACCTTCATCCCTCTGTTTTATTCTTTCATTCATTCATCGTTCCTTCAGTCTTTCTTTACTTTTTACAAGAGGCTGGAAAAACTTTGAAGCATCTCATTATTATTATTTTTATTATTATTTATAATTATATTATTGTTCTTTATATTACGGTTATTTTCATTATATAATAATAATAATAATAATAATTATTATTATTATTATTATTATTATTACTTATTATTCTTTGTTACTATTATATTATGTCATATTATTATTATTTAAAATTATATATATAAATAATAATAATAATAATAATCATTTACTATATACTTTCTCACTTTATAATAATTAACAATATATTATAATATTAATTATTATTATTATTATTTATATTACTATAATATTATCTGTTATTATTATTATTATTATTATTGTTGTTATTGTTATTTATATTGTTATTATTATTATTTATATTATCTGTTATTATTATTATTATTATTATTATTATTATTATTATTATTATTATTATTATTTAAATTACTATTATATTATCTCAATATAAAATAATAATAATAATAACCAATAATAATTATTATAATAGTAATTATATTATATATTTTATCATTTAGTTATATTATATTATATAATAGTGTAGTTATATATTATAACATTTATATTATATTATATATTATTACTATAAACTTAAGAATAAGAATAATTAAGACTAAATAAGAATAATTATATAATAATAATAAGAATAATAATAATAATAATAATAATAAAATAATAATAATAATAAATATAGCTGCAAGCAGCAATTAAGGGGCCAAGCACTATTGGCCATAAGGTGGCGCTGCTCCAGACGTTTTTGAGTACTTTCAGGGCATGGGGTTGAAGATGCATACCATGTTTTGTAATGATATGTGAATGTGTTGGTAAAATATAGCATTTTTGGACAAAAATCGAAATGGGCGACGCCCAAAATGGCTGACCTGTGAAAATCAGACATCATTCGACTCTGCATGCTCTGCCGGATGTAATGAGACCAGTTTCATGAGATGAGTTTCGGACGAAAGGTTGAGACGTTATAAGCCAAAAAGCAAGTTTTTTGTATCTCTGGACCACTAGGGGGCAGTGCGCCAAAACTCCGCAATTCACCTTAGACCCTAGTTGTCATAACACACACCAAGTTTGGTGTGAATCGGTGAATGCATTACAGAGATATCGCCTCAAGTCCATTTTCGCAAGTTCTACGTTAAATTCGTTCGTAAGTTAAACGAAAACGGTTGGTCTAATCAACTTGAATTCCATAACTTTTGGTTGGCATGGTCTGTAGATCATGTGATTCAATTTTGGTAAAAATCGGAGACACGGCCTAGGACGAGTTCGATCAAATAGGTTTTTCGAAAAATTTAAAATAGCGCGAAAAAAGTCATGACGGAAAATGACGTCATATGGTGGGTTTGAATCGGACTGAGCCAAGGAATCAGAGGAAAAAAGAATTTTGATTGTAGCCCATTCGGTTCAAAAGTTATAATGATAAACATACGTGAAAGTTTGGACAAGTGGTGGCGCTAGAGAGTTTGATTTTGAGACTTCATATTTGGCCTGATTATTGTTAATACTGGCCTCTATCATTGTGCCAAATTATACAACTTTCCCGCATACGCCTATATGGGCTGCCATTCAAATCCGGCGGAAGAAACGGAAGAAGAAGAATAATAATAATAATAATAATAATAATAATAAGAACACTAACGAAAGCAATAGGTGCCTACGCACCTACGGTGCTTGGCCCCTAATAATATTATTATCTCATTATATTTCTAATTATTTGTAATATTATTACTATTATTATTTAAATTACTATTATATTATCTCAATATAAAATAATAACCAATAATTATAATAATTATAATAGTATTTATTATTATTATTATTTTCCCTTTATATTACTATAATATTACTCATTGTTATTATTATTATTATTATTATTATTATTTTAACTATTGTTATATTATCTCATTATATAATAATACTAGTAATAATAATAATAATAATAATAACATAAAATGAGAAAATATAGTCATATAAAGAATAATAATAACTAATGATAATAATAATAAAATGAGATAATATAGTAATATAAATAATAATAATAATAAAATAAAATGAGATAATATTATAGTAATATAAAGAACAATAATAACTAATAATAATAATAATAATAACAGAAATAGCAGTAATAATAATAATAATAATAATAATAATAATAATAATAATAAAATGTGTTTTTATAGTAGTAGTACTCTAGTAATAGTATTAGTGTTATTACTATGATGCCTCTACATTTCATATTTCTTCACTTTCACCTAATTTTTCATTGTAATACAGAAGTACAGTTTAAACTAATGTGAGTAGTAGTTTTATACATTTATGGTTAGCAATTTGACCACATTTCAGGACATTTTTGTGGTGCATTAAAGTAAATTAAAGCAGATTTCTCATTTTAAGTCTTTAAGTCTTTCATTTCTTCTGATGTCGTGATTTCGTGTGATTTGCGTGTGTTTCTGTCCTGATGGCCAGTTTCACTCAGCCTGATGTGTTTCTCTGACCTCTCCTGTTCTTTAAGTGCTGCGTCTGGAAAACACACACACTCCTGCATACACACTCTTCCACACGCACTCCTCCACACACACTCCTCCACACACACTCCTCCACACACACTCCTCCGTACCCTTCAACCCAAAACCCTGATCCTGTAATATCCTGATGGCAAAGTGTCTGATCCATTTTATGATTGATTCGCTGCAGCTCCAGGGTGAAAGACGTCTGGAGGAGATGATTCACTGAGTCAAACAAATGATTCACTGAGTCAAACAAATGATTCACTGAGTCATTTGAGCTGATTTTCTGAGGCTGCGTCCAAAACCGCATACTTCCAAACAATACAGTACGCTGAAATCAGTATGCGAGCCGAG
>NC_133199.1:45390000-45407500 GCF_049306965.1 Danio rerio | reverse complement strand
GCTCACCAGACCCAATGAGGGCGGCACTGGGGCCCCGGGACCACCGCTCAGAGCCAGGACCAAGTGTGCAGGTCAGACACAACAGTTTGATTCTGAAGATGTGATTTCGTAATTGTTGCATTGCATTTTAAAAGCATTGAAATTAAAAAGAGACTATTTCTATATATATATTTTCTCATAGTTATATGAAAGTATATAATTATGTATATACAGTTTTTTTCAGTTAGTTTTCTTATGACGTGATGTTCAGGAGTGATGCTCTGATGTTAATTTTCTCCATTGAGTTGCATTTAAAAACATTTATGAGCCGATTTCTATGCCAAAATGTTTTTTTTCTCCTAATTTTACATTTAAATTTTTTTTTTCAGTTTGTTTTCTTATGACTATTGCATTGCATTTAAAAAAAAAACATTGCAATTAAATGAGACTTTCTATGCCAATCAATTATTTTTTTCATAATTTTAACTTTTTTTTCAATTAGAAATGTAATATTTTAAGTAAAATCTGAATGAGTTCAGCTTTGTGAAATGATGCTATATAAAACACCTGTACAAAAATGTTATTTTTCATCGCAGATTCTGATTGGTCAATTTATGTTTATTTATTTATTTTAATTTTTGCAAGACTAGATTTTTTGGGCTGTTTTTGATACAGATATTATTTTTAAAATTATAATAATTTATTTAAAAAATCACTGGATCGATTGACAGCTGTATGTTAACATGTCTCAGTAGTAACGCGTATGATCATATCAACAAGACAGGAAGAACCTGGGAATAAAAGATCTGTTCAGCTCTCTGTGATCATCAGTCATCATCAAATGTGATCAAGAGTGAAATGTTTTTAAATAGTGCATGTTTGTAATGAGTTACAGCTTTACTTCATTAGCAAAGCTGCATGTCAGTACAATTATAACACCCCATTCACATGGGACGTCAGCGTCAACGCTTCCCATTCACTTTGAATGGGTGACGTCAGGTGTTGCATTGTGGATCCATCGCTCGCTGCAGAAGTTGGGAATTTCTTAACCTTTCAAGTGCTGACGGAAGCGTCAGCCAATCAGATTGCTTTGTGCAAATACACCAGTTCAGACAGTAGCCGATTGCTGACTAATTTCATTGGCTGATGTTGCTATTACAATCGTGTCAGCCCCAACTTTAGACACGCCCTCTGTCAGGCATTGACGCT
Source organism: Danio rerio (assembly GCF_049306965.1). Taxonomy (NCBI): domain Eukaryota; kingdom Metazoa; phylum Chordata; class Actinopteri; order Cypriniformes; family Danionidae; genus Danio; species Danio rerio. Next base: position 45,406,312 of record NC_133199.1, on the reverse strand, counting down.
GAAGCCCCGCATGAATGCACCGTAAAAGAAAATGATTCAGTCGTGGTTTGTGGACGTTAAATCAGGTTGTTTTGTACATTAACATAACAGATTTTCATACAGCAGTGGATATTAACCTGTATCCTGTCACATTTGCCGTGCAAAAATAGTGCAAAGTTTGCTGTACGTGTTCGTGAACTTTGTAACGACATTGTGTGGGACTCATCATTGCAGAAAGGCTTGAATGAAAGGCATGTCCATCGACTTTAACGCCTCATGACTAAATAAAGTGCGTCAATGTGATCGTGCACGCCAATGTGCAAAACGGCAGGTGTAAAAGTGTAATTTAAAAAAATTTTTTAAAATTTTTTTCTTCTCCACCAATCAGACTGGCACTTTTGTTCACGTGCACGGAGCTGCTGAAGTTATGGTAAACAACACTTGAAGGCACTCCAGCGCAAAACTGTCAATGCGAGCGCACATTGAAGAAGATGCCCAGAGGCATGGAGCTGCTTATTGCTCTGCTGAACAATGATCATTTCTTTATCGCTAGAGCTGGAGCTGCTGCTTCAACCATTCATAACAACAAGCGTGTCAATTTTGTCGTCTTCTTCTGTGTTACAAGTGGGTGACAGAAGCCTAAAGTTGTGTAGCGCCATCTAACTTCAAGGAGAGATTTTGCATACTCTTCTGCTTGATGCCAGTGATAATCGCTTGTGTTTGAATCTGAAAAAACGTCTTGATAAATGCTTACAACAAACACAACGAAAAGCATCCGGGTGTGTACGAGCCTTAACTCCACAACAAATACATCAAATAATCATTGGGAAAGTTCTTTCTTTAGTATTTCTCAGAAATTTTCGGTGAGATCTGCTTCATGTCTGTCACTGTGCTGTTTATCTGACGCAGCCGAGGCGGAGATCGAGGCCCACTCTGACAGGCATGTCAGAACAGGGGGCGGGGAGAACCAGCATTAAAGGCACAGGCAACACAAACAGGAGATGCTCAGAGCTGAAAATGACAAGCTTCTGATGGATATTTGAGCTGAAACTTTACAGACACATTCTGGAGACACAAAACATTGATGTTAAATCTGGAAAAAGGAGTGAAAGAGCTGAATATGTCATGTTTTTCTGTGTGTTCTGACTGGTGATCAGTGCATCTGTGATTTCTATCACGGGTCCACTAATAGACAACATTGTAAAGCTGTTTGAGTTGGTGTGTTGTGTTGTGAAGCTCCATTCAGTGCATTGAGAGATGCTGATGTGATGTTGGGTTCAACGCTAGCACAGATGTAGCTCTTTAGCTTGATGAAGCTTCTGTTGTCTCCTGAGGAGGCTAACGCTAAACTCATGAGCATAAATAAACCAGTGTTGCTCGCTGTTGTTTACGCCATTCGTCTTCTGACACATGAAGATTCTCACCTAGAGCAAACCCAGCTTCTCTTCTAATGGTGTGCATTAGCATTATTAAGGGTTTTGTCGTAGCGCTGGACGCATTAGCAACACGCTGTAGGACCCCTCGGGCCCCCAGAAAAGCACACGCAATTATCACAGTAATTAAACAGGTGCAATGACTCTTATTTCCAATGAGTGTTGTGATTGTGGACGCCGCATGACGCTCTCTCACACCAGGCTAATCGCTTTTCCATTAGCCTGTGCGCTAACTGCCCATTAACGCATCACAGGAGTCATCGGCCAATCAGAGGAGAGATGCCCGGGGCAGTGAAGAGTGGAATGGCACAATTGCATTTACATAAATTAACATTTCATTACATTCACTTGTCCAGTCATTAGCATTTGTGTTTGCCTGACCAGAAGCCCTGAGCGGAGAAGTGTGTGTGTGTGAGTGTGTGAGTGTGTGTGTGTCTCTGTGTGTGTGTCTCTGTGTGTGTGTCTCTGTGTGTGTGTCTCTGTGTGTGTCTCTCTCTGTGTGTGTGTGTGTGTGTGTGTGTGTGTGTGTGTGTGTGTGTGTGTGTGTGTGTGTGTGTGTGTGTGTGTGTGTGTGTGTGTGTGTGTGTGTCTCTCTGTGTGTGTGTGTGTGTGTGTGTGTGTGTGTGTGTGTGTGTGTGTGTGTGTGTGTGTGTGGCCGGCCCTGTAGACTTGCTCTGAACATACCATTTGAATCAGTGAGTCATTTACTGGTGACTAACTGAATGAATCATTTGAATCAATGAGTTATTTACTGGAGGTTCACTCTGTATTAATCATCTGAATAAGTGAGTCGTTTATTGGAGACTCACTCTGAACATACCATTTGAATCAGTAAGCAATTTTCTGAAGATTATCTCTAAACAAATCATTTGAATCATTGAGTTGTTTACTGGAGACTAACTGATGAAGCATTTGAATAAGTCAGTCATTTATTTGAGGTTCACTCTGAATAAATCATCTGAATTAGTGAGTCGTTTACTGGAGATTCACTCTGAACACACCATTTGAATCAGTAAGTCATTTACTGAAGATTCTCTAAACAAATCATTTGAATCAGTGAGTTGTTTACTGGTGACTAACTGATTGAATCATTTGAATCAATGAGTTGTTTACTGGAGGCTCACTCTTATTCAATCATCTGAATCAGTGAATCATTTTATTGGAGACTCACTCTGAACAGATCATCTGAATCAGTGAGTCGTTTATTGAAGAATCACACTAAATGAATAATTTGAGTCAGTGAGTTGTTTACTGGAGACTAACTTTGAACAGATAATTTGAATCAGTAAATCATTAACTGTAGTATTTTTCAGATGATTTGAATCAGTGAATAATTTACTGGAGTTTCTTTTTAAACAGATCATTTGAATTAGTGAATCATATACTGTATTCCCACTCTGAACAAATAATTTTAATTAGTGAGTCATTCACTGTAGTTTCAATCTGAAACATTTTATTTGAATTAGTGATTTGTTTACTGGAGACTAACTGAACAGATCATTTGAATCAGAGAATCATTTACTGGAGTCACTCTCTCTGATCAGATCATTTAAATCAGAGAATCATTTACTGGAGTCTCTCTCTCTCGGATCAGATCATTTGAATCAGTTAATCATTTGCTGTGGTTTATTTCTAAACAGATCATTTGAATCAGAGAATCGTTTACTGGAGCCTGTCTCTGATCAGATCATTTGAATCAGTGAATCATTTACTGTAGTCCCACTCTGATCAAATCATTACATTTAGTGAATCAGTTGAGTATCTCTCAGAGCAAGTCATTTGAAACTGGGAATTATTTACTGGAGTTTCTCTCTGAACAGATCATTTAATTAGTGAATCAATTACTCTAATCTCTGAGAAAATCATTTGAATCATTGGGTTGTTTACTGGAGACTAACTCTGATCAAATCATTTGAATCAGTGAATCATTTACTGGCAACATACTCTTAATGGATCATTTGAGTTCTTATTGAGCCCCAGCTGAAAGCTGAAGTCTTCTGATTGGTCGGCTGAGCCAGTGCAGTGTGATTGGCTGAACACCTCTTGTGCTGTTCCTTTAAGAACGGATGTTTCACTGAATATCTGTTTAATTCCTCCGCTTCATGTCTGCTGCAGTCTCTCAGTCCAGTAAATCTCGTCATCTCTGAGTGTTTTATAGAGTCTTGTTATAGTTTCTGAGCTCAGCTTCTTCATTTCCATCATTTCTGCCTCTTTGTTCATGAATTGGATCCTCTTCTCTTTACACGTCTGATTTTTACGCTCTGATCTCCTGAAGTCGCTGCTGTCGTTGCTCTGAGTGGCTCCTCGCGGCTGCTCGCTGGATAAATTGTTCATTCTTTATTTATAAATCAGTTCAATTATAGATGAGCTCCAGATGTAGTAAATAAAGACATTCTGCTGTATCTATCTCTACACCCACCCATCCATTCGTCCACCCACCCATCCATCCATCCACCCACCTATCGTCCATCCATCCATCCATCCGTCCGTCCATCTGTCTGTTTGTCCGTCCATCCATCCACCCATACTTCTAAGTGTTTATCTGTCCATCAATCTGTCCGTTCATCCATCCATTAGTCCATCCATCCATCCCATTCTTCCAACTGTTTATATGTCCATCAATCCATCCATCCATCCATCCATCCATCCATCCATCCCATTCTTCCAACTGTTTATCTGTCCATCAATCTGTCCATCCATCCATCCATTCATCCATCCATCCATCCCATTCTTCTAACCGTTTATCTGTCCATCAATCTGATCGTTCATCCATCCGTTAGTCCATCCATCCATCCCATTCTTCCAACTGTTTATATGTCCATCAATCTGTCGGTTCATCCACCCATCCATCCATCCATCCATCCATCCATCCATCCATCCGCCCATCCATCCATCCATCCAGCTGTCCATCCATCCAGCCGTCCATCCATCTGTCCATCTGTCCATCCAATGGTCCGTCCATTTATCTACCTGTCCGTCCATCTGTCCACATGTGCAAATGTACTCGGTGTTTGTGTGAGAGAGTAAGTGGGTGTGCATCAGTGTGTGTACGTATGTATACGTGTGTGTGAGAGTGTGTTTTGGTGTGACTAACTGAGTGTGGACGTGTGTGTGCTTGTGAGTGTGTTTGAAGGACAGACGTCTACTGTCTTATTTCTTTCTTTGTCTGAGTGTCTCACACACACACACACACACACACACACACACACACACACACACACACACACACACACACACACACACATCTGTGCGGGTGTTCCTCCAGCAGCAGCAGAATGAAACACACACTGATCCCTCTGGAAATGAGCATCAGATCTCGCAGCGCTGTGACTCTACAGACGCACAAAACACACACTGCAAAGTCACCTTCAGGAACACACCAGAGGATCCTCCCGCAGGAGGAGGATGTGCAGAGTGTGTGTGTCAGAGGAGTGTGAGTGTGTGTGTGACATCAGGACACAAGTCTTTAATTTGTGCGTGAGTAATTGTGTGTTTGAGTGTGTGTGTGATCATGTGTGTGTATTTGTTTGCATTGGTCTGTGTGTGTGTGTGTGTGTGCATGTTGAGTGTGTGCATGTGGGATTGTGTTCCTATAAAATTTTTGTGGGTGAATGTATGTGTGTGTTTGTGTGTGTCTGTATGTGTGAATCTGTGTGAGTGTGTGCATGTGTTGGTGTATGGGTCTGTGTGTGCGTGAGTGAGTGCGTGCGTATGTTTGTGTATGTGTATGCATGTGTGTGTGTGTTAATGTATGTGTCTGATTTTGTGAGTGTGTGTGTGAGTGTGTGTGTGTGTGTGTGTGTGTGTGTGTGTGTGTGTGTGTGTGTGTGTGTGTGTGTGTGTGTATGCATGTGTGTATGTTTGTATCTGATTGTGTGGGAGCGTGCATGAGTGTGAGAGTATGTCAGTGTGATAGTGTGTGTAGGTCTGTGTGTGAGTGTGCCAGAATGAGTGTAAGTGTGTGCAGGTGCTAGTATGTGTTGATCTGTGTGTGTGTTTTGTACGTGTGTGAGTGTCGGTGAGTTTGCATGTGAGTGTGCACGTGTGTGTGTGTGTGTGTGTGTGTGTGTGTGTGTGTGTGTAATGCATATGTGCATGAACATATGTGTCTGTATGTGTTCATCTGTGTGTGTGTGTGTGCGTGCAAGTGGTGGTATGTGTGGATCTTTGTGTGAGTGTGCATGTGAGTGTTTTTGTGTGTGTGTGTGTGTGAGTGTGTGTGTTCTGCTGGTCATTAGAGAAGAGCTGTTCAGTGTTTGACTGACTCTTGTCACACTGATGCTGTTTCTGACGCTCCACTGAATCTGTGGATCCCTCAATTACTGCAGTCTCTCCTCCTGCTTCTCCTCAAGCTCCGCTGGACAAACAGTTCTGCCGCTCCTGTGCAGAGAGAAGCAGATGAAAGCTCTGTCTCCATCCAAAGATCTGCATTAAACTTGAGCAAAACTGTAACATCAGTGAATAAAGCAGCGTCTCCAGTCAATGAGAATCAAGCTAAACATCAATGACTCGAAGACCCTCACACACACATTTATATCTGATCGAAGCGTCTGTCAAAACAATTATGCTCGTCATCATTTTTGTATGCCATGATCCAAAATGTGCATAAAAGAGGAGTATGGGAACAGGTAGTGATGGATGTGTGCTGCTCTCTCTCTCTCAGTGTAAAGCTGTAGAGAAGTGCACAGTGAGCGATTCATCAGCAGACCCTGCCGGTGTTATCAGCAGCGGAGAGCGATTGTAGATACAGTAATGGAGATGTCACGCTGCTTTATAATGCAATAATGGAGGACACAAAACTGTTCAGATCAGGCGTGTGCAGCAGAAACATCCTCCTGCTCATGCACTCTCAGCACAACACAGGTCAAGATGAGCTGCGATTCCTCTACATGTGTGGACATACAGTGAAAGAAATTGTTGTGTTTTGCAGGACCACGCTGCGACACGATCACACAACCTTAAACATGAGGTGATTTTAGACCAATAGCCTAACTGCAGTTTCTAATCCCCACAAAACATCTTAGCAACTATGTAAAATAGCCTAGCAACCACTCTGAGCATTTTAGCTTCAAATCTGAATACCCTAGCAACCAAGTGGCACACCCTAGTAACCAATCTAAGTATTCAAGTAACCAGTCTGAACACCCTAGCAACTACTCTTAACATCTTAGCCAAACTGATCCAGTAGTATTCATTCTAAATACCCTTAGAATAGCCTAGTAACAACTCTCAACATTTCTAATAACCAATTTGAACACCCTAGCAACCAATTTGAACTCCTTAGCAATCAAACCAATCTGGACAGCCTAGCAACTGAACTGAATCCACATCCACTCTAAGCATTCTAGTTAACAATAAGAACACTAACAACCACTCTGAACACCTAGCAACCACTCTGATCATACTAGTGAACAATCTGAATATCCTAGCAACCACTTTAAACACCCTAGCAACCATTCTGAACAAACTAGCAACCACTCTGAGCACCCTAGCAACCACTCTGAACATTCTAGTAAACAATCTGAACATCCTAGCAACCACTCTGAACACACTAGGCACCACTCTGAACACCCTAGCAACCAAACTGAACATTCTAGTATACAAACACCCTCACAAACACTCTGAACACCCTAACAAGCATTTGAAACACCCTAGCAACCAATCTGAACACCCTATTAAACACTCTGATCATTCTAGTAACCAATCTAAACACCTAGCAACCAACCTGAACACCCTAACAACCACTTTGAACATTCTAGTAAACAATCTGAACATCCTAGCCACCAAACTGTACATCCTAGCAACCGCTCTAAACATTCCATTAACTAATCTAAACACCCCAACAACCACACTTAACATTATAGTAAACAAACACCCTAACAACCACTTTGAACACCACATCAACCACTCTGAACATCCTAGCAACCACTCTAAACACCCTAGCAACCAAACTGAACATTCTAGTAAACAAACACCCTCACAAACACTCTGAACACCCTAACAAGCATTCGAAACACCCTAGCAACCACTTTAAACATTCTAGCAGCCAATCTAAATATTCTAGCAACCAATCTGAACACCCTAGTAACCACTCTGATCATTCTAGTAACCAATCTAAACACCTAGCAACCAACCTGAACACCCTAACAACCAATTTGAACATTCTAGTAAACAATCTGAACATCCTACCAACCACTTTTGAGTATTCTAGAAAACAATCTGAACACCCTAGCAACCAAACTGTACATCCTAGCAACCACTCTAAACATTCCATTAACTAATCTAAACACCCCAACAGCCACACTTAACATTATAGTAAACAAACACCCTAACAACCACTCTGAACACCACATCAACCACACTGAACACCACAGCAAGCACTCTGAACACCCTAGCAACCAAACTGAACACCCTAGAAACCAAACTGAACACCCGAGCAACCGGTAAAAGCATTCTTCTGTCATTAAGAGTCCACACGGTTGAGTTGCACCTGTAATATTCCTCTGTCTGTACTTTTAAGAGGTTTAAATTGACTTGGAATCAGTTCCTAATTCAGGAATAGCCGTGTCTATATGCTTCATATTCATTTATTAAGACATACGCAGGCTGGAAATGCTGCTGTTTTCTTATATCCATCAGCGGGGATGTTGAATCCGACAGCAGACGTGTGTAAATAAGTCCTGCATTTCATTAATAGAGCAGAATTGTGTTTGTTTTCTTTCGGTTTCTCCCAGCAGTTGTGTTTCTCCTCAGTTTTGAGCACGGAGCATCATTTTTATGGTAATTCCCGCTCTCTGTCTAATCTCATTGGCCTATTGAACAGGCCGTGCAATTTCCTGTTTTTTTTCCTGTCTAAATCGATGTTACTGCGGCCAAATGAGGGCTGACAAACTCATCTGCTCCACTTGTGACTGCAGCGTTATGCCATTATTTATCCTGACAAAGAGCTCCAGATACGGAGAAATAGACGAGTCAAAATGAGCAAAACCTCAAGCAAATAGTTTATTTATTTCAGTCCCAGGACAGCGCGCGCGCACACACACACGCACACACACACACGCACACACACACACACACACACACACACACACACACACACACACACACACACACACACACACACACACACACACACACACACACACACACACACACACACAGAGTTGGGAACATACACTGAAAGCACAACCGTCGGTCTGCGTTTGTGTTCAGTTTAGTGTGTTTTTGTTTTTACTGATTGAATTTGTTGTTTTCTGTTATTTAAAGAAAGTTTTTAGGGTTTTGTTTTTCTTGTTGTTTGCCTCAAAAAGGAAGAAATACTGTATGAAGGAAATAATGAGTCACTAACAACTGTGTATGTGATATTAATTATTAATTATTGATAGATTATTTACTACTTCAATCTAATTTAATTTATATATTTTTTGTATATATTTATTTTTTATTATTTTTTTTATTTACTTTTATTATAATTTAATTTCATTTAATTTAATCTTAATTTAATTTAAAATAAATTTGTATTTTATTTAATTTTTTATTTAATATAATAAAACAGATTTAATTTAATTCAATTCAGTTATTTTACGCTTTATCAGAGGTTGAATCAACCTGTTTTATGTTATTTTATTTTAATTTATAATAATTTTTAATTAAAATCTAATTAAATGACATTTTTTATTTTATTTTTTACTTAAATTTAATTTTATTACATTTTAAAATTTAATTTTATTCACTTTTCTTTAGCCTAGAGGTCTTTATTAGGGATAACTACAGTAAAAATACATTTTATTTTTGTTTTATTTTATGTTAGTTTAGTTTAGTTTAGTTTGGCTTAGTCCATGCTGTATTTTTTTTAGATTTAATTTAAATTAATTTGATTCATTTCTTTAATGTAAAATATTTAATTTATTTTAAGCCAACTCTGTTCCTGGAGAGCCACCTTCTGCAGATTTCAGGCAGGTGTGTTTGATATGGGTTGCAACTGAAATCTGCTGGAAGGTGGCTCTCCAGGAACAGGGTTGGCCAACCCTGGTCTAGTCCTTGCTTTATCAGAGATCAGCACATTGTGAGAAACCATAATTTTATTTATTTGATTTTTGGATTTTCTGATGTTCTGAGTTGATGAGATATTCTGAAGGATAGCTCCTATTAGATCTTCTCATTAGTATTCTCCACAGGACTTTTATTTTGCCTTTTAACAGTAAGCCATTCGAGGAGAGTCTTCTTTCTGTGATCTTCAGAAAGTTCGTTCAGGAGCTGCAGTGAATCAAACATGATCCACGTCTGTTTTCAGACTTGCATATTTTAGCAGCTCTTTATAATCCATTTTACATGAGCAGTACGGTAAATAGAGTAAACCTGCCTTTTATCCCTGAAGTAGGCCATTACTCCGGAGCCTTTCCTTCCTCTCCCTGCGGAAAACGTTATATTGCTCCGGGCAGATTCACGCAAGAATAACCCGTACACAGAGCGCGCCTCGCTTACTAAATCATTTACCTGCCCTATTTTATTTTATTTTATTTTATTTTATTTTATTTTATTTATTTTATGGTAATTAAATTTTGTTATTATTTTATTATTATTTTGTATTTTATTATTTTTTAAATATTTTTTTTGTTATTTTATAATTTTAATATTATTTATTATTTTATTTAATTTTAAATTATTTTATTTTAATTATATTCATTTTTTCATTCATTATTTTATTTTTATTTTACTTTTAATATTTAACATTTTAGTTAAGTTATTTATTTTTTATTTAATTTTAATTTATTTAATTTAACTTTGTTGTGTTTTATTTTTTACGTTTTGAGTAGTTGATCAGTTTCATAGTTTTATTATTATTTATTATTTTAAAAATATTTTTTATTTAATTACATTTTAAATTTTTTTATTTAATTTTATTATTTTTTTTATTCAATTAAATTTCTATATATTTATTATAAGTATTTTAATTAATTCATTCATTTTTATTTTAATTGTATTTTAAAGATTTACTTATTGACTTGAGTTACAGTATCTATTTTTTATTGTATTTAATTTTAATTATTTAATTTACTTAATTTACTTAATTTATTTTATTTTTGTTTTGTTTTATTTTTTACATTTTGAGTAGTTGATCGGTTACAAAAAGTTGTTGTTGGAATGTTATAAAGGGTTGCTAAGGTGTTTGGTTGCTATGGTGTTATGTGGTTGCTTGGATGTTCCAAAGTGTTGCTGAGAGGTTTAAGGTGGTTGCTAGGCTGTTTCAAAGTGTTGCTAGAAACTACAATGTAGTAATAGGAAGCTTTTAAAGGGTTTCCATGTAATTTTGGTTGTTGCTAGGGTCTACAGGATGGTTGCAAGGGTGTTACTTTATTGCTAGTGTGTTTGTGTATTTTATTTTATTAGCATTTTAATTTAATTTAATTCATTTTAATGTATGGACTCTGGAGTTGTTGATCAAATATTTAGAAAGATTAAACGGTTACAAAGAGTTGTTGCTACGATGTTTTGAAGGGTTTTTAAGGTGTAATGTGGTTGCTGGGGTGTTCTGGAGTTTTGCTGGGGGTTTGAGGTGGTTTACAGGGTGTCCAGAAAGGTTGCTAGGATAATCAGGATAATTGCAATAATATTACTTTTTGTTGGGGTGTTAAGAAGGGTTACTAGGGTGTAAATCTTTTATTTTATTCACTGATTTTTATAATAGGATTACTATAGGATTTTTAAAAACGTTTTATTATATTTGTTATATTTTGCTTGCAATTCTTAATGTTTTTCATACTAACCAATACGCATATCATATTTATTATTTTATTTCATATTTGATTAGATTATAAAATATCGTATTATAATAAAACTTAGTAGTAAGTAGTATGTGACATATGTATTGGGTGTGGCTTGCTAGTATTTTTACACTTTTGACAACGATAGCTATGGATGATGTGTGGGATGTTGTTAATGCGATATGGTGTGTGTAACTCAGTATACGGGTGTTGGTCAGATTGCTGAAGTTCAGTGGGGTGTGTACTGGTCACATGATTCCAGTTGCTGTCAATCAAATCAGGTTGAGTGTTAGCATGTTAGCGCAGAGTTTGATTATGTGTGTGTTTGAGATGCAGCGGGAGTCTGAGTCTGACAGCGAATCCTCATTTCTTCAGGGCCGGTTTGATCTGCTGAAGGTCTTTGAGGAGTTTCTGACGCAGATAAGCCTGATCCCTCAGGGCAGAAACTCATTCTCCCACAATCCCCCTGTGCTGCTCCGACCATGCAAATTAATCACTGTGTCCAAACCCGACAGATAAACATCACATACACAACTAAACAGACTGCTGAGAATATCCAACTGGTTGCTGGGGGTTCTGAGTGGTTGTCATGGTGTTTGAGTGGATGTTGGGGTGTTATATAGTTGCTAGGGTGGTTGTTGTGGTGTTACAAGGTTGCTGTTGTGGTGTTAAGTTGTTGCTAGGATGTTCGGGTGTTTATATTTGGTGTTACATGGTTGTTAGGGTATTTGAGTGGTTGTTGTGGTGTTCTGTGGTTGCTAGGGTGTTTAGGTGGTTGTCGTAGTGTTACATAGTGTTGTTTGGGTGGATGTTGGGGTGTTACATGTTTAATGTATTGGTGTTACATGGTTGATAGGGTGTTTGTTGTTGTGTTACATGGTTGCTAGGGTGGTTGGGTGGTGTTACATAGTTGTTTGGGTGGATGTTGGGGTGTTACATGTTTAATGTATTGGTGTTACATGGTTGATAGGGTGTTTGTTGTGGTGTTATATGGTTGCTAGGGTGTTTGTTGTTGTGTTACATGGTTGCTAGGGTGGTTGAGTGGTGTTGCATGGTTGTTTGAGTGGTTGTTGGTGTGTCATGTGGGGTGTTTACTGTTTGGTGTTACATGGTAGCTAGTGAGTTTGGATGTTGGTTGTAGTTTTATGTTGTTGCTAGGTTGTTTGGGTGGTTGTTGTGGTGTTATGTGGTTGCTAGGGTGTTTAGGTGGTTGTTGTGGTGTTACATAGTTGCTAGGGAGTTTGGGTTTTTGTTGGGGTGTTACAAGGTTGCTAGGATGTTTGGGTGGTTGTTGTAGTTTCACATGGTTGTTGGGGTGTTTGTGGTGTTACTTGGTTATTAGGTTGGTTTGTGATTGTTGTGTTATGTGGTTGCTAGGGTGATTGGTGGTTGTTGTGTTACATGGTTGCTAGGGTGTTTGAATGGTTGTAGTGTTGCATAGTTGCTAGGGTGTTTGAATGGTTGTAGTGTTATGTGAATGCTAGGGTGTTTGTAGTGTTACATGGTTGCTAGGGTGTTTGAGTGGTTGTTGTAGTTTTACGTGGTTGCTAGGGTGTTTAAGTGGTTGTTGTAGTGTTACATGGTTGCTAGGGTGTTTGAGTGGTTGTTGTAGTGTTACGTGGTTGCTAGGGTGTTTGAGTGGTTGTTGTAGTGTTACATGGTTGCTAGGGTGTTTGAGTGGTTGTTGTAGTGTTACATGGTTGCTAGGGTGTTTGAGTGGTTGTTGTAGTGTTACGTAGTTGCTAGGGTGTTTAAGTGGTTTTTGTAGTGTTACGTGGTTGCTAGGGTGTTTGAGTGGTTGTTGTAGCGTTACATGGTTGCTAGGGTGTTTGAGTGGTTGTTGTAGCGTTATGTGGTTGCTAGGGTATTTGAGTTGTTGTTGTAGTGTTATGTGGTTGCTAGGGTGTTTGAGTGGTTGTTGTAGCGTTACGTGGTTGCTAGGGTGTTTGAGTGGTTGTTGTAGTGTTATATAGTTGCCAGGGTGTTTGAGTGGTTGTTGTAGTGTTACGTGGTTGCTAGGGTATTTGAGTGGTTGTTGTAGTGTTATATAGTTGCTAGGGTGTTTGAGTGGTTGTTGTAGCGTTATGTGGTTGCTAGGGTGTTTGAGTGGTTGTTGTAGTGTTTTATAGTTGCTAGGGTGTTTGAGTGGTTGTTGTAGCGTTATGTGGTTGCTAGGGTATTTGAGTTGTTGTTGTAGTGTTATGTGGTTGCTAGGGTGTTTGAGTGGTTGTTGTAGCGTTACGTGGTTGCTAGGGTGTTTGAGTGGTTGTTGTAGCGTTATGTGGTTGCTAGGGTGTTTGAGTGGTTGTTGTAGCGTTACATGGTTGCTAGGGTGTTTGAGTGGTTGTTGTAGTGTTATATAGTTGCTAGGGTGTTTGAGTGGTTGTTGTAGTGTTACGTGGTTGCTAGGGTATTTGAGTGGTTGTTGTAGTGTTAAGTGGTTGCTTAGATGTTTGAGTTGTTGTTGTAGTGTTATGTGGTTGTTAGGGTGTTTGAGTTGTTGTCGTAGTGTTATGTGGTTGTTAGGGTATTTGAGTTGTTGTCGTAGTGTGATGTGGTTGCTAGGGTGTTTGAGTGGTTTTTGTAGTGTTACGTGGTTGCTAGGATGTTGGGAACTATAGAGCATAATAAACGGTCGACGTCCGTCTGTATGTATCATCATATTGCAGTGATGACATTATAATGAAGCATGATGACATCACTTCACATGTACACTGCTGCAGCAAGTGAATGAGTGTGAATGAGGCCTGATTGAAACACACTCCTCGTTCTCAATACACACAGATGCTCGAGAGCGGATGCCCGCCGGCACCAGGACAGCGCCATCTTTTGTGCAGAAGTGCACTCTGGGTAGAGTAATTGAGTTTTGATTGTGGGTTTTCAAAAGCTGTCATTATTGCTCCACTTCCAGCCGATATGAAAAGAGCTTTGATAAGGATGAAAGCAGCGCCATTACCCAGATGGGTTTGTTGATATTGCAGAAATCCTGCTCCGCTTCTCTCCGCAGAGGGATTTTTCAGAAACAATAAAGCGACGCGGCCGTGATTCTTGGAGTTCAGTGAATCACGCACCGGGGACGCTTCCACGCACACATCAAACACTCCGCGCTCCGCTTTTGTTGCTTTTGATTCATTCCTCTTTTAGCTTTTATTTCTCTGCTCCCACTTGTGTGTGAAAGAGTTTTTCCTCGCCGGAGCTGAACATCAGACGGTCAGTCAGGAGTGTGAAGGAGATCCAGATGCTCCTCCAAACATCAGCTTATGTTCAGGCTAGCGTCTACAGGAAACTCTGAGGTTAACAATATGGCAGAAAAGCTAACTAACAAAGAAACTGGGTTCATACAGGAGCTGGCAATCCTTAATAAAGCTTAAATATAATTATAATAATGGTGATGATGATGATGATATTAATAATGCTAATAATAGGAATAATACTAATAATATAATAATACTAATAATAATGATACATTGTAGACCAGCTAAAAGCTTTATAGGTTATTTCTGAATATATTTGAGGATTTGTTTTCTTTTCTTTTACTTTGTTTTTATATGAAAAAAGATACATTCACCGGCCACTTTATTAGGTACACCTTACTCAGACCCCCTTTTGCATTCAGAACTGCCTTCATGTCAGAGATTCAACAAGCTACTGGAAATATTCCTCAGAGATTTTGCTCCATATTCTCATGATAGCATCACACAGTTCCTGCAGATTTGTCGGCTGCACATCCATGATGCCAATCTCCCCTTCCACCACATCCCAAAGCTGCTCTATTGGATTGAGCTCTGGTGACTGTGGAGGCCATTTGAGTACAGTGAACTCATCGTCATGTTCAAGAAAGCAGTCTGAGATGATTGAGCTTTATGACATGCTGCGTTATCCTGCTGGAAGTAGCCATCAGAAGATGGAGACACTGTGCTCATAAAGGGATGGACATGGTCAGCAGCAATACTCAGGTAGGCTGTGGCGTTGATGCTCAATTGGTACTAATGGAGCCAAAGAAAATCTCCCCCACACCATTACACCACCACCACCAGCCTGAACCGCTGATACAAGGCAGGATGATCCATGCTTTCATGTTGTTGAGGCCAAATTGTGAGCCGAGCATCCGAATGTGTCAGCAGAAATGGAGACTCATCAGAGCAGCAACGTTTCTCCAATCTTCTATTGTCCAGTTTTGGTGAGTCTGTGTGAATTGTAGCCTCAGTTTCCTGTTCTTAGCTGACAGGAGCGGCACCCGGTGTGCTCTTCTGCTGCTGTAGCCCATCCGCCTCAAGGTTGGACGTGTTGTGTGTTCAGAGATGCTCTTCTGCAGAGCTCGGTTGTAACGAGTGCTTATTTGAGTTACTGTCGCCTTTCTATCAGTTTATTAATTAATCAATACATTTTTTTTATTTGAAAATTTGAATTTGTAATCTTATTTAATAGTTAATATGTAATGTCTAATGTAATATTTAATTAATATTTTTTCTAATTAGCATTAAAACATTTTGTAAATATGCTAAATTTAAAAAATATTACAGTACTTGATGTTTATAAAATAAGATTCTGCAGCAGTGTGTGTACTGTAGAGTATATTTGTAAGGCTTGGGTCTCATACAGGTGTGTGTGTGTGTGTGTGTGTTTGTTTGTGTGTGTGTGAGTGGTTTATTGTCGTGTTGTAACAGGAGAATCTGATAACAGCATGATTTGTGTCCGTCTCTGCGTCTCCTCCAGCAGTAAAAGCGCTTCTCTTCAGTTTCGCTCCATTTGTTCTCCTCCATGCGGGACTAATGCTTTTATTCTCTGCGTCCGGCGCTCAGACACGGAGAGCGCACTAATATTAGGATTATTCTGACCAGCCGCTCATCAGCAGGCAATAATGTGACAATGATCAGGCCGGCGTTATTTAAATGTCAAACCTTCACTCGCCACTGACACCTGACATACAAATGCCAATTACAATTAATACAGCGCTCTGAGCGAGAGAGAGAGCAGTGGAGGGAATATCAATCACACACACACACATACATACACATACATATATGTACACAAACTCTACCCATAAATTACAAGTGCACATGCATAATGCGCACACACTGTCTTCATACACACATACACACTCTCTCATGAGACTACACAAACACACGATTCACA
>NC_133199.1:45380000-45387500 GCF_049306965.1 Danio rerio | reverse complement strand
GTTTCTGACTCATATTGATGAAGAGTTGCAGAGGAGCAGATTGGGATGAATTGTATGTAAATCAGCCTTTAGTCCTCAGATTTGAGGCGCTTTTGAAACTCCGTCTGTATGGAAATGCTGCTTTATTCCTAACGGCAAGGTTGAGCAGGATTAGACGCTTATTTATATCAAGCTTTAATTCACACATGTGATTAGAAAGCTAAAAGCACACTGTTTTGCCCTACAGAAACACCGCGTTTGAGAGCAGATGCAATTATTTATCTCTCTCTCTTTCTGTGTGTGTGTGTGTGTGTGTGTGTGTGTGTGTGTGTGTGTGTGTGTGTGTGTGTGTGTGTGTGTGTGTGTGTGTGTGTGTGTGAAGACTTATGAACACTTGATTTATTTTTCCAGCAGTAATGTAATATTCATTGTTGTTGTGTTTATACCGTGCTACAAGTATATTGTTTTGCAAATTAACCAAGAAACTTTGACAAGAAACCTTTGTTTTGTGGGGAACACAGTGATCAAAATTAGATAACAGCAATGATAGCAGCGCGAGGAAAGATTAAAACTTAAAGTTCTGAAGGTTACGGCAGTCTCAGAAGCAAACAAACCAACACAACGTACAAATTAATGGTAAAAAGTGACAGTAGTGGTTGGTTAGTTTAGCTATACGATTATTTTAATGAACTTATTATGCTTACGATGCTATTTGAAAGCAGACTAATATTAAAATCAATCATACGATAAATTTTACGAACTGATTACACTTGTGGTAGAAAACAGACTGTAATATTAAGAAAATGAGTTGTGCGATCAACTTAGGCTTACGATACATCTAGAAAATAGACTGTAATATCAAGACCAGTTATAACAATTTAAAAAAAATTCTTAGGCTTTTAGAAAACAGACAGTAATATTAAAATCTGTTGTACGATAATTTTCATAAACTTCTTAGACTTATGGTACATTTGAGGAACAGACCGTAATATTAACATCAATTGTATAATAAATTTGCAAACTTTGTAGACTTGCGATAGTTTCGTGAAAGTGACCGTATTATTAAGATCAGTTGTATGATAATTTTTACAAACTTAGGATTACGATGCATCTAGAAAACAGACTTTAAATAAATTACCAAATAATATTTCTGAACTTTTTAGGCTAAACGGTGTCACACACCGGATGCGGCGCTCAGCGCTGCGACACGGCTCGCACATGACAGTTGAAAGTATTGCATACCAGACGCGCACATTCGCTTCATATTTAAAATGGAACTATTCAGACGCCGCTCTGTGGTGCGGCAGAAATATGAGCAGCGTCCTGAGTCGTGGCTGAGCGCCGCTTCTGGTGTGTGACCTGCTTCAGGATTATTTTGGAAAACTGACTGTAAAAATTGATATCAGTTGTACGATCCTTTTTATGAATTTTACGATACATTTGAGAAACTGTATAACTGTAACAATAACATTAGTTGTATAATAATTTTACAAACTTTTTAGACTTGCAATACTTTTATAAAACTGACTGTAATATTAAGATCAGTGGTATGATCAATTTTACGAACTTTTGTTTACGATACACCTATGAAACCGACTGAAATATTAAAGAGCCCTATTATGTGTTTTTGAGAATGAGCTTCCATGTAGTGTGTAGTAGAGCTCTAAGTGAAGTGAATATCCAGCTCAGGCTTAAATCTGTAAGTGAACAGTGTTTAAAACTGTTGATTCATTTATAATAGAGTCGACTCATAGTACTTCAAATGAATCATCTTGATAACGAGTCTTTAGCCATTTCGACATGACGTGGATACAAACTTAAGCCCCGCCCAGTTGTCGGAGTCCCTTACAACCAAAATATGACCCTATTTCATGTATAATAAGGGCTCTTTAAAATAAGTTATGCAATATTTTTTTTGATGAACTTATTAGGCTAATCATACTTTTGGAAAACAGACTGTAAAATTAATACAATACAATAATTTTTAAAATCCTTTTAGGCTAGCAATACTTTCTAGAAAACAAACTATAATATTAATATCCGTCATACGATAATTTAAACAGACTTTCTTTTGATACATCTAGAAAACAGACTGTAACATTAAAATAAGTTATGCAATCATTTTTACAAACTTCTTAGAAGTACGATACTTTAAGAAACAGACCGCAATATTAACATCAGTTTTATAATAATTTTTTATGAACTTTTTAGACTTGCGATACTTTTGAGCAACAAACTATATTATTAAAACTAGTTGTATGATAATTTTT
The DNA here is from genome assembly GCF_049306965.1 of Danio rerio. Classification (NCBI taxonomy): domain Eukaryota; kingdom Metazoa; phylum Chordata; class Actinopteri; order Cypriniformes; family Danionidae; genus Danio; species Danio rerio. The sequence goes on along the minus strand of NC_133199.1, from coordinate 45,385,251 downwards.
ACAAACTTAGGCTTACATCTAGAAAACTTATTAATATTACAGTCTTAATATTAGACAGTAATATTAAAATAAGTTATGTAATTTTTTGCGCGCTTAGACTTATGATACTTTTGAGAAACAGACTGTAATATTCAATTCAGTTGTACAATGTTTTTTATGAACTTTTTAGGCTTACGATACCTTTAGAAACAAACTGTAAAATTAAAATAAGTTATGTAATAATTTTTGAAAACTTCATATACTTATGATACTTTTTCAAAACAGACTGTAATGTAAAATCAGCTATACCATATTTTTCCTGAACTTTTTAGGCTTACGGTACTTCTAAAAACATATGGTGATATTGGGTTTAGTTGTACGATCATTTTTTACAAAGGTTTTGGCTTGTTACTTCTAGAAAACATATTGTAATATTAACATTAATCATATCAATAATTTTCATGATTACTTAGGCTTATAATGTTTGTAGAAAACAGACTGTAATATTAAGATCAGTTGTATGATCATTTTTACAAACTTTTATAATACTTCTAGAAAACATATCAGAATATTAATATTAGTTGTACAATAATTTTTTCTACCTTTTTAGGCTTACGATGTTTGTGGAAACACTTTAATATGAATATTATTATACATTCATTTTTACAAATTTCTTAGACTTGTTATATTTGAGAAACAGACCATAATATTTAGATCAGTTGTACAATATTTTTTTACGAACTTCTTAGGCTTACAATACTTTTACAAAACAGATCGTAATATTAAAATAGGTCATGCAATATTTTTTTTAAACCTCTTAGGCTTACGAAACTTCTAGAGAGCAGACTGTTATATTAAAATCAGACATACTATATTTTTACGAACTTCTTTGACTTGCGCTACTTCTAGAAAACATACCGTAATATTAAAATAAATCATATAGCATTTTTTACGAACTTCTTATTAGGCTTTTGTGAAAAAGCATCTCTGGTCATTTGTGGGTTATGAGCATCTCCGCAATGCTTTCTCATCGGCTCTGGGCTCTGTTCATATCCTCATTGTGATTATTCTGCATCATCAGCAGGGTTTGGTTCTTCAGCACTTCTACTCCATCTCAGAGCGCTGTCCTCCAGACGCTTTTACCTGCTGAAAAGGAAAATCACCGGGTTTCCTTTTCTGCAGAGTATCACGCTCTCCTTTCTCAAGTTTTTGCATTCTTCCTTCCTGGATATTTCTCAATAGCGCAGCGGCGAAGTGCTCCGATTGTTCTCACCAATACTTTCATCCACAATCACACTCCAGAGGAAGAAAGCCGAGCGCTGCGGGAAACTGCGCCTTTATTGAGTGCAGAAATTAAAAGCTTTTGACTGTTGTGAACGTTCAGACCTGGAGCTGCTGAGGGACTGATGCTAGTTTGATCTTAGCAACAAGCATAAAGGATTTTTTCAAGTTTAATATTATAAGTAGTTTTAAACATATATATATATATATATATATATATATATATATATATATATATATAAAATATATATAATATATTATATTATATTATATTATATATTTATATATATTATATATATATTATATATATTAATTAAATAATATATTTAATTAAATGTCAGCATAATGGAGTACGGCCCAAGTTGAAAATGAATATGTTCCTTCATTTCTCAGTGAATATAGGCAGTGTATTTTGGTGCATTTTAACAAAACAGATTTATTAAACAGATATATTTATTAAAATAATATTTTAGTTATCAAACATATTTTGAAATTGAAAGAAAATACAATTACATTCAAGCAAAATATTGCAAAAATAAATTAGAACCTACAAATTTTCAACTAAAGTTTTCCAATTTTTTGCTTTTCTTGATTTTTCCTCTTTGTTGATTAATAAAGTCATCTGGAATGGTGAAGAAAGTCTTCCTGCAGGCCTCCCAGAGTTCATCAAGAGTCTTTGTGTTCATCTTCAACACCTCCTCCTTCATCTTATTCCAGACATGCTCAATAATGTTGATGTGTTAATGTTGATGTCTGGTGACTGGGCTGGCCAATCCTGGAGCAGCTTGACCTTCAGGAGCTTTGATGTGGAGGCTGAAGTATGAGCAGGAGCGCTATCCTGCTGGAGAATTGTCCCTCTCTTGTGGTTTGTAATGTAATGGGCAGCACAGATGTCTTGATACCTCAGGCTGTTGATGTTGCAGATCTCTCCATACTAAATGACCCCAAACCATGATGTTTTCTTCACCAAACTTGACTGATTTCTGTGTGAATCTTGGCTCCATGTGTTTTCCAGTGGATCAAATATACAATTATTAGTGTCACAATATAAAACATCTTAATTCCCCTAAAAACATTTTTCAACCAGAATAAAATATAAGAATAATCATTATGAATATATTATGTTGCTTTTTAAACAGAAAGATGCCCTTGAGTGTGTGTGTGTATTTATGATCAGGACACAGATGTGTATAATGTGATGTGTGAAACACGGGTATTATGAGGACATTGCTGATGCCTCCATTTCTAAAATAGCTTGCAAACACACAATGGGTAGAGTTGAGGAGAGAAAATACACTTTTTACAATATAAAAACAATGGAAACCTGTGGAATGTCCTCACGATTCACAAAACAAATCTGTGTGTGTTTCAGACCCGATGCACGGGCCTCGGCAGCTGACGGTGGTGGACATCAAGTCGAAGCAGTTGACGGTGCGCTGGGAGCCGTTCGGATATAACGTGACGCGCTGCTACAGCTATAACCTGACCGTGCAGTACCGCTACAGCAGTAACGGGAAGGAGGATCGGCGAGAGGAGCAGTGTTTCGACCTGCACAGCCCCGCACCGCAGCACACCATCCGAAACCTGCCGCCTTTCACCAACGTCAGCATACGACTGGTGCTGCGGAACAGAGAGGGCGACAAGGACAGCCCGGAGCTCCAGGTGCTCACAGACGAGGACGGTCAGACACCTTTATTATTATATATACATATATACATATAAAAGTACAAGAATAGTTTAAGTAAAGCATGCCATAAGTGACATTTAATATTATAAGTATTATTTTTATTGATATTAGTATTATTTTTATTGATATTAATATTATTTTTATTGATATACGTCTTATGTCTTATTAATAATAATAACACTAAATATGAAATATGTGCATTTTGTACATTTTTAAGTTTGCATTATTGTTTCATTTGGCAGGAGGCTGGATTTTAGGTTTAAATCTTAGATATATATTCCTTTTTTTTACAAATTGTTCTCAATATTGCTTTAAATAATACAAATATATATATATATTTCCTCATTGAGTGTTGCTCTGGTGTGAGGTCATCATTGGTGTTGTTGTGAGGCCTTGGTGTGCGCTGTGTGTTTGTGTGTTTTTCAGACTATACAACAGTTCTCCAGTCAAGGCCTCGTATTGTTTCTGAATCATCTAAACATTGCACATCCAAGACAAGAGTGTGTTATTGAAAATGCATGAGTGTGTGTTTTTGATGGTGTGTGTGTGTGTGTGTTTTCAGTGCCGGGCCCCGTCCCGCAGGACTCCATCCAGGGCAACACGTATGAGGAGAAGATCACATTGAGATGGAGAGAACCACTGCACACATACGGCATCATCAAACAGTATGAGGTGAGAACTACACACACACACACACACACACACACACACACACACACACACACACACACGCATTCATACTCACAAACATACATTTACACACACACACACACACACACACGCACACACACACACACACACACACACACACACACACACACACACACACACACACACACACACACACGCACACACACATGCATTCAAACTCACAAACATACATTTACACACACACACACACACACACACACACACACACACACGCACACACACATGCATTCATACTCACAAACATACATTTACACACACACACACACGCACACACACACACACACACACACACACACACACACACACACACACACACGCACACACACGCACACACACATGCATTCATACTCACAAACATACATTTACACACACACACACACACACACACACACACACACACACACACACACACACACTTACACACACACAATCACTTGATTTGATGGTGAAATCTCTGCTATGCTGAATATAATCTAAAAATAAAGAGAAATAAAAAAGTAAAGAATAATTAACAGTGTAGGGTGTCACGGAGACTCAGTGGTTAGCACTGTCGCCTCACAGCAAGAAGGTCGCTGGTTTGAGTCTCAGCTGGGTCAGTTGGTGTTTCTGTGTGGAGTTTGCATGTTCTCCCTGTGTTGGTGTGGGTTTCCTCCGGGTGCTCCGGTTTCCCCCACAGTCCAAACACATGCGCTATAGGGGAACTGATCAACTACACTGGCTGTAGTTTATAAATGTGTGTGTGAATTAGTGTGTGAGTGTTTCCCAGTACTGGGTTGCAGCTGGAAGGGCATCTGCTGTGTAAAACATATGGTGGAATAGTTGGCGGTTCATTCCGCTGTGGCAACCCCTTATGAATAAAGGGACTAAGCTGAGGGAGATGAATGAATGACTGAATTGACAGTGTGCTGCGCTGCTTCAGCTGTGTTTATCTGAATATAACGCCACACCCTACATGACTCATCAGCCAATCAGAATCCAGCATTCAGCACACCTGTAGGATATATTATAATGAAGCCTTGATTAATTATTTCTGATGTCCGTAATGTCATTTTCACAGGATTTTGCATGTAAATCAAAGCATAAACATGTTCGCTAAACGCTGAGCGAGGAGCAGTGTGTGAATGTTATTGTGTGTGTTTTTGTGCATAATTGACTCTTCTGGAGTTCTGGAGACTGAACAATAGCGCTCGCAGACTCATTGTTCATCAGTGTGAATTCAGCCCATTAAACTGTCACGTTCATGATCTGAAATTACAATCTGTCACGCGGCGTCTTTAAAGAAGTGTCAGGCCTGTGATCTGTGCAGGGAAAAAGACAAAACACAAGCGTTCTGCCTCATTAAAGCTCTTCATGCTGGAGGAAGACTCTGCTGGAGGTGTGTGTGTGTGTGTGTTTCCCAGTGCATTCTGGGTAAAGACACACAGCACTGTCGTCAGAGCTCCATCAGGAGAAATTGTCCTTCATTTTAAACATAATCCCCAAGTGCTTCGCTCAGATAAGATATATTGCTGTTTGTAGAAAGTACTTGCAGAAGAAGTCAGAATTATTCGCCCTTGTGAATTTTTTTGGGGTGCTTCACATCTGTGGTTTGCT
>NC_133199.1:45282500-45372500 GCF_049306965.1 Danio rerio | reverse complement strand
AGATGAACAGCGACAGGAGCGACATAGACTGACAAAAGCATAAAGCACACACACACACACCTGACCAGCACTCACAACACACACGCACACACTGCTGTTTTACATCTGTCATGTTGCTTATGCATATGCATTTGTAGCTCCGCCTTCTTCTGAAAAGAGCACAATCAAGAGTTTTGTTTCATGTGTGACGTAATTTCAACTAAAGCATTAAAACTGGGCAGGACATAGGGTAGCTCCTCCCCCTTTTAAAAACAGCCAATAGCATTTTGTTTTGATTGGTTGAGTCTGAGGCCTAACAGCCACTATACTTTACGATATCATAATTTTCATATACTTAAACTGTTATTGGCGACACGGTGGCTCAGTGGTTGGCACTGTGCCCTCACCAGAAGAAGGTTGCTGATTCGAGTCCCAACCGGGTCAACTCCCCGTGTTGGTGTTTGTTTCCTCCGGGTGCTCTGGTTTCCCCCACAATCCAAACACATGCTTTACTAAATGGGCGTTAGTGTATGAATGTGTTTTTATATGAGTGTGTATGGGTATTTCCCACTACTGGGTTGCGGCTGGTAGGGCATCCGCTGCGTAAAATCCATTCCGCTGTGGGACTAAGCTGAAGGAAAATGAATGAATGAATTAATGAATTAATTAATAAACTATTAATATTATTATTATTATCATCATTATCATTATTATTACTACTACCCCTACCACTAATACTGAGTATCATAGGGGAGCTGTTGAATGCTTAATTCTGATTGGCTGATGAGCATTCTAAGTTACTGTTATTTCCAGATAAACTCACAAAAAGTAGTTCCGGCAGGTGTTTGAGCATGTGTCACTCCGCTGGATGATTTCATCTCTCTGTGGTCATCGTCTCAGTGTCAGTGTTGTCTTTTCTGAGGCCCTGATGAATGAATGATGGCTCCATGAATAAACCACTGGGGAGTTTTTTGCGCTTTTTGCCGGATGCTGAAATATTCAGGGTTTTTGTCTGAGGGCGTTTTAATGGAGGTGGACAAAAGACGGCGTTCAGTGAAGCAGAAGCACATGCGGACGATTCACAGGTGATGACAGGCCGTAAAAACCAGCCGTTCTTCATTACCTCTGGCAGATCTTAATGAAACGCAAGGCTCGTTAATTAGCGAGGAGCGCTGGATTTTGTTTGCGGGCGGCGGGCCGTGATTTCGCACATTAAGAAGGGGATTTGGCTTTGGGAGCATTAGCTGAGCGTAAGCTATCACAGACTGTTTGAATAACAGCCATGTCACGCTATTAGCATCTTCGCCTTCAGCTAACAGCTAAACACACACACACACACACCGAGGGAGAGATTGAGGACACAAACTGAGCCATCGGAGTTGAAAAGCTCAAACTTGTTTTGGTTTGGCTGGTTCCACCACCACTTTAATAATCATGCGCACGTTATCATCACCTCTAGAAGTTCGTTATTTCTATATAGACACACGACTGAACACAAGCAGGAAAGTGAAACCGCTCACGCTTTAGACGGCCTTGCAAACAACTACTAGACTCTGCTCTTCTCTGCTTTGTGGGTTTGTTTGAGCTGGGGTCCACCATGGCTTGTTATTATATGTATATATGTTTACGGTGTAATGTCTCGGCTGTGTGATTAAAACTGTCGGCTTCTTTGTTTACATTCTCCTGCTTCTGTGAGTGACGTCTCTCTGTAAACCAGTGGTGTTCAGCTGCGCGTCTACTTCCACCGTGGGCCTGTTGGCATCCTTTGCAAAGGGTGGCCAAGAAGTGGAAAGGCACGGTTCGCTTTTGGGAGCCTTCGACAGTGGAAACGGCCATAAAAGCGCAGCGAACTGTACCGTACCGTACCCAGGCCGAAAATGTGATGTGATAATGCTCTCCTGATGTTGAATTATTAGGAAATAATGCACACGCTGTTATTTCTGGACTCCTACATGCACATCCAGTGTTTAAAGAAGAGCATGCAGAGCAGAAGAGTGAGGGTGTGTATAAAGCGACACACACTCGTGATGTAATTGAGTGTGAATGTGGTTTAATTTCTGCAACACAGAGCTGATGGAGCAGAACAGAGCAGAGCGTCTGCAATGGATGCAAATAGAAAGCTGTTTTTAAACGCTGTAGTTATGTGTGTGTGTGTGTGTGTGTGTGTCTGTGTGTGTGTTTGGCCAGAGATTGGTCACAGCAGGTTTTGGTGGCGTTCTGTGTTGTGTGTGTAAGTCAAAGCCGGTGTCAGATTAAGCAGATGTCTGAATGTGTGTTCGCTGCTCAATAGCAGTGCGTGGGACTCGAACACACTGCTGCTAATTGAATGCGAACGCTTGTTTGTGCGAAGCTTCATCCTGGCAGGACAACACACACACACACACACACACATCTGACACAATGCAGGATTACTGAGAGCGCGTGTCAGTTCTGCTGCGCTCGCCTGCGCTGGCCTGACGTCGCCCACACACACATACTTATACACACACACACATAAACATACACACACAACACAAAAAAATGCACACACACACACACACACAAATACATATTCAAACTCATACTTACACACACACTCTCAAACTTACACAGACACACTCTTATACACATAAACAAGTAACACACACATTCAGACACACACACACACACACACACCTATACACACTCATGCATGCTCTCTCAGACACACATACACACTCATGCATGCACACTGACACACTCCAACACACACACACACTCGAACTTAGACGCACAGACATACACACTCGCATTCAAAAGCATCACACAGACACACACTCATGCGCACACACACACACACACACACACACACTCATGCATGCACTTTCAGGCACACTCTAACACACACAAACACACACACACTTAGACGCATAGACATACACACTCGCATTCAAAAGCAACATGCACTCTCACAGACACACTCATGCACTTACACATACACACTTAAACACACACACACACACACACACACACACACACACACACACACACACACACACACACACACACACACACACACACACACACACTCATGCATGCACTTTCAGGTGCACTCTAACACACACAAACACACACACACTTAGACGCACAGACATACACACTCGCATTCAAAAGCAACATGTACTCTCACAGACACACTCATGCACTTACACATACACACTCAAACACACACACACACACACGCACACACACACACAGACACACAGACACACACAGACATAAACACTCATATTCAAAGCAACACACTACAGACACACAAATACATAAACGCACTCACACTTACACACACATACATACACACTCACACACATCTATACACACTCATGCATGCACTCTCAGACATACTCTAACACACACACACTCTCTCACAAACAGACACACGCTGACACACATGCACACTAACACACATGCACACACACACACACACACACACACACACACACACACACAGACATAAACACTCATATTCAAAGCAACACACTACAGACACACAAATACATAAACGCACTCACACTTACACACACACACATACACACTCACACACATCTATACACACTCATGCATGCACTCTCAGACATACTCTTACACACACACACTCTCTCACAAACAGACACACGCTGACACACATGCACACTAACACACATGCACACACACACTCTCACACAGACACATGCATACACACGCACACACACATGCACACAAACACACACTGGTGTTCCGTTGTGATCTGTCCTCTGTCTGTGTGTGTGTGTGTGTGTGTGTCAGTGTGGTGAAAGCAGCAGCAGCAGATCTCCTCTATTTCTGGAGTCAGTCTCTCCTGCTCTTCTTCTTCTATTCTCTTCATCCCCGCGGGTGTCATGGATCTGCTTTCTGACAGAATAGCCGTTTTTCCGCTGCTGTTGTTTTGCAGGGTGACACACACACACACACACACACACACACACACACACACACACACACACACACACAGAGTGTTTTATGACTGCCGGATCAGATGCTGAGGAATCTCTATCCTCTTTTGATTTCCCCAGATCCTCTTAAAGTAGCTCAGTGAAGCCGTCAGACTGTTTTCAGCGCTCCTCATTTCCTTTCTGGCATCTTTTATTTTAATTTAGGGTCTTGTAGCGTCTTCAGAAATCACAGTAATGTGTCTTTATACAGCTTCAGGACTGCGAGCGCTGGATTTTTTGTGTGATGCTCCGTTCCACAACATGTATCAGCCCAATAATGAAGCATGTGTATGAGGGATTCCAGGATTTACATTTATAAACAGTAAATATTTGTCAATGTTTATTTAAATTAAATATATATATATATAGCAATGTCATTTTCACACAAATTAGCATTTTAGTAGTCCATAAACAAGGTCTTATATTATATTTATTATTTATTAGGTCTTTTTTGTGATTTTATTTTTTATTTAATTAAATCTTATTAAATACAATAAATTTACTGTCATTCAAAAAAGTATATATTTATTCATTTGAAATTTCACATTGAAAATTGAGTTTAGAAATATTAATGTGTAAATGTTTGATAAAATAATTTTTTATAAAGGTTTTAAAAAAAGAAACCAAATCACATTAGGCCTATTACAGATTCTTATATTTACTTAATTTATTCATACATTCATTAATAATTAATTAATTAATTTATTTATTATTTATCTATTTCTTTATTTATTAATTATTTATTAATTTAATATTTCTTTATTTATTTCTATATTTATTATTTATTTCTTTATTATTTATCTATTTATTTTTATTATTTATTTATTATCTATCAATTTATTTATTTATTTATTTATTTATTATTTATTATATATATATTTTTATTTATTTATTATCTATCTATTTAGTGGAATGAACCACCAACTCTTTCAGCATATGTCTTATATGACCTTCCAGCTGCAACCCAGTACTGGGAAACACCCATACACGCTCTTTCGCTCACACACACACTCATACACTACGGCCAGTTTAGTTCATTAATTCCCCTATAGCGTATGTGTTTGGACTGTGGGGGAAACCAGAGCACCCGGAGGAAACCCACGCCAACACGAGGAGAACATGCAAACTCAACACAGAAATGCCAACTGACCCACTCGTGAACTTCTTGCTGTAAGGTGACAGTGCTAACCACTGAGCTACCGTGCTGCCCATTTATTTTATTTTATTTAAATTTTATTTTATTTGATCTTGTTTTTATTTTATTTTATTTTGTTTTGTTTTATTTTATTTAAATTGTTTATTTTATTTTATTTATTTTATTTTGCTGTAATATTTGAAGAGAATCCCCATCCTGAAGCCAGTCTTGTAGTCTCTGGGACTGTAAATCTGAGTGTACAGATATTGCAGCCTCTGTGTTCGGCTCTCATCAGCTCTGCTGTTCTCATGCAGACCTCAGCGCTGATCCTCAGTCTGTGCTTTATGAACCAGCGAATAAACCAAGCGGATTCCTATAAAACACACAAGACTGATCAATACGTCCAGCACTCCAGGCTTAAGTTCTCATATATTACATTTAAAACCAGCTTTAAAGCAGGATTGAATCAGAGTTCATCCTCTGGGAGCCTGTACTGTGATGACGGCTCAACAAACCCGGGATTAAAGGATTAGTTTTGAGTTGACAAAACCAACCATGTTCTGTCAGGCTTTGTCGGTACCACAATACTGATCATCAGCTTTCTGTGTTAACTCTGACTTTAATCCTGAGTTCATGAGCATCTGCGGATAAAGGCGGGACTTCAGCGGCAAACAGCCAATCGCAGGCCCTGAAACCGAAAGATAATGGGAATGGCTCAACAGACAAGGATTAAAAGGTTTAAAATACTATGAATTTTGCATCTATGCAGCAAGGAGAGAGGAGCGCTGAAAAAAACCGCTTGCTTTATTAAGTGCAAGTGAAATTAGTGATATGTAGAGACTCAAAAATCTAAACTAGTTCTTTTAAAAGCTTTATCTGCAAATTAAAGCGCATACAGTATGTTTTAGAAGTCTGTATATTTATGTTTATTTAAACTTAAAAAATATTATTAAACTAATATTACTTGTGTATTGTGGATTGCATATGTAATATTTATTTAAACAATCTAAAATCATTAGAGCTAATTATGGTTGCTAAAATAAGATGTTTTTATTATTAGACATCTCTATAATGAATTTGGATAGTCTTGAATTTGGATCAAGAGAAAATGGGGGAGTGTCTTTACTGTCACTTTGCTTAAAGATGATAAGTTAAATCTTGGTTTATGATATCAAATCCAGAACATAACCTAGACATATCCTTAACCCAACCAGACCATAATCAGAACATAACCAGACATAACCTAAACATAGCAGAACAAAATCAGAACACAACCCGAATATAACCAGAGGGTAACCTGAACATGAGTACAAAACCAGAACATATCCTGGACCTAACAATAACATAATCTAACATAATCTGAACATAAGAACAAAATCAGAACATAACCTGAACTTAACAAGAACATAACCTGAATTTACCGGAACATAACCTGAACTTAACAATAACATAACCTAAACATAACAAAACCAGAGCATAACCTGAACTTAACAAGAGACATAACCTGAATTTACTGGAACATAACCTGAACTTAACAATAACATAAACTGAACATAAAAACAAAATCAGAACATCATATGAATTAACAAGAATTTAACCAAAAGGTAACCAGAACACAGCAAGAGCTTAACCTAAACAAAACCAGAATGTAACCTGAACATAACAAGAATGTAGCCAGAACATACCCTGAACAAATAATCCTGAACATAGTATTCTATATTTACTATATACCATTTAACAATATACAATGTTTGTACATCTTTCAGAACATAACAAGAACGTAACCAGAACATAACTTGAACAGAATGTAACCTGAACATAAGAAAAAAACCAGATCATAACCTGAATTTAACAAGAACATAACCTGAACTTCACAATAACATAACCTGAACGCAACAAAACCAAATCATAACTTTAACTTAACAAGTACATATCCTGAATAGAACAAAACCAGAACATAACCTGAACTTAACAATAACATAACCAGAAGGTAACCAGAACATAACAAGAGCTTAACCTAAACAAAACTAGAAAGTAACCTGAACATGACAAGAAAGTAACCAGAACATAACCTAAACATAACAAGAATATAACCTGAACATAACCAGAACATGACAAGAACATATCCTGAACATAGCTTATAATGTATTAACTATATATTTTGCTACTGTATTTAGTATTTTTACATTTTACAGAACACAACCAGGACAAAAACAGAACATATCCTGAACTAGTCAAACCAAATCCATGGTACATAAAATCTAGTATTGGTACAAACTAAACTGAAACTTAACTGGTTAGCCAGCTAATCCAGCTTCATGTTACACACACAAGTCTCTTAAACAGCTGTAAATAAGAAATAGATTAAATAAGTGCTGATCTCAGGCCTGTAATTGGCATCGGGTAGTGCAGGACTGTGTGAACGCCTGCTCATTTTGCAGGTATTTGTTGTTGTTGTCCCAGGATTTTTGGGTTTGTTGTTGTGCGGTCTTCTTAGCGGTCAGTGGACTTCCTGTTGCCATGGCATCAGTTTCCTGCACATTAATTAAAGGATGAGTTTCCAGGGTCACTGATGAGGAAAGGTGACGGATGTGAAGATTACACTCACTGCTGGCAGAAAACACACTTCACACTGTAATAATCACACACACACACACACACACACACACACACACACACACACACACACACACACACACACACGCGTGCTCTTTATGCTTTATTTTATTGTTAGCTGGTTATTTTGTAAGTTGGTTAGCTGGCTGGTTGTTTAGTTATTGTATGCATGTTTATTTAGTTGGTTGTGTGTTTATTTTAGCTAGTTTTAATAAATATTGTCTTTTTTATTTTTATATTTATTTTTTATTATTTTTACTGTTGCACATTTTATTCTGCATTTATCTGGTTGGTTATTTTTTGTATTTTGTAATTTATTACAATTATTTACATTTTTTATTCTTTGTTTATTATTTACATCATTACTATTTATTGTGTATTTATTTGATACTACAACAAAAGTGGAATGCAGTTTTACAATATCGAGAAGTTATGAATAATATATGAAAACGCGTCTACATGAACTATTTTTTATTCGAAATGGCCAGTATATTACGTTCTTTACATGTTAAATTGTATTTATTGTAAATAATTTTGTATTATAAAATCAAGGTTTATTGTCCACTTATCTTTAAATTACTACATATCTTCAGAAGTACATGGTAATATGCTAGATTAATATGGTAAACGTCATTATTAGTAAGAAATGTTTAATGTTCTTGTTGTAATAGAAGACAAAGATGTTAGATATAACTGTGTATGTATACAGTGGTTAGCACTGTGGCCTCACATCAAGAAGGTCACTGGTTCGAGCCTCCGCTGGGTCAGTTGGTGTTTCAGTGTGGAGTTTGCATGTTCTCCTCATGATGGTGTGGGTTTCCTCCGGGTGCTCCGGTTTCCCCCACAGTCCAAACACATGCGCTATAGGGGAACTGATCAACTACACTGGCCGTAGTGTATGAGTGTGTGTGTGTGTGTGGGTGGGTGGGTGTTTCCCAGTGCTGAGTTGCATCTGGAAGGGCATCTGCTGTGTAAAACATTTGCTGGAATAGTTTGCGGTTCATTCCGCTGTGGCGACCCCTGATTAATAAAGAGACTAAGCCAAAATGAATGAATGAATATGTGTAAATAAATGGATAGGTATGTTTGTGTGTGTGTGTGTGTGTGTGTGTGTATATATGTGTGTATTTTTGTATAATCCATATCTATTATACAGTAAATCCCAAACTATTTATGAATAGTAATTTTTATAATATTAATATTCATAATCTGTAGCTGTTTCATCTGTTTTGCTGATGAGGATCTGATTCTTTTAAATTTATCCGACAAGATTTTTTGTTCTCTCTCTCTATCTGTGTGCGTGCGTTTGCTTGTGCGTGTGTGTGTGCTTGTGTGGGTGCGTGCATGCTTGTGTGTGTGTGTGTGTTTGTGTGCGTGCTTGCTTGCTTGCATGTGTGTGTGTGTGATGTAATGTGCTGATGTGCTGTACATCACAGCGCTGTCATATATCAGTAAAGTAATGGCTGGCCTTTAAGTCGGCAGTAAATCTCCAGGAAAGGCTGTTTCTGCTCTTCAGCAGCTCTCCGTCTGAATTATCCTCCGCTCTCTTCTTTCTTCTTCTTCTCTTTCTTCAGATTCACGATCGGCCGTCCTCATCACTCGTTCCTCTGTCTGACATTAATATCTGATGCTGCCAGATCATGATTAACAGCGTCTGATCGTCTTCAGTTCCTTGTGATTCTTGCTTATTTATTTTTTAATTATGAAATTAATGTTAAATCATTTATTAATAAGCACACATATAAATACAGTTGGTTGAAGACAAAATTCATTTATTAATTTTTTTTCCAACTTAGTCTACATTTCAGAGGTTGCCACAGCAGAATGAACCGCCAACTATTCCAGTACATGTTATACACAGCGGATAGCCTTCCAGTACAGGGAAACACCCATACACACTCATTCCTACACACACACACTTATACACTGACCTTTTTAGTTGATCAATTCCCCTATAGCGCATGTGTTTGGACTGTGTGGGAAACTGGAGCACTTGGAGGAAACCCACCGAACACAGGGAGAACATGCAAACTCCACACTGAAACACCAACTGACTCAAACCAGTGGCTTTCTTACTGTGAGCCACTGTTCTGCCCATACATATACATACACACTTAAAATTTAACATCTTCGTCTTCTGTTACAACAAGAATATTAAACATTTCTTACTTGTAATGTCAATTCTGTGGGGGAAACAGGAGCTCCTGGAGGAAACCCACGCCAACACGTGGAGCAGTGGCGGATTTAGGCATGGGCGATTTGGGCGATCAAACAGGGCAGGGCTAACCCAATCACCAATCCCCTGCTCTTCACTTGCGCCTGAGAGCACCACGGTTGTCGTTTGCCTTGCGCGAGTAAGGCTAGCGCAGTTCCTGAAATAATATTAATAATAATAAAATAATAATATTAATAATATACCAATAAAAATAACAATAATAATGATTATTATTTTAAAATAAAA
Source organism: Danio rerio (assembly GCF_049306965.1). Taxonomy (NCBI): domain Eukaryota; kingdom Metazoa; phylum Chordata; class Actinopteri; order Cypriniformes; family Danionidae; genus Danio; species Danio rerio. The sequence goes on along the minus strand of NC_133199.1, from coordinate 45,362,341 downwards.
TAATAATAATATTAATAAAATATAAAATATTTTTTTACAAATAATAATAATAACAATAAAAAATAAAGTAATAATAATATAATAATAATAATAATAATAATAATAATAATAACAATAATAATAATAATATAATTATAATAATAATATATAAAATAATATAATTAAAACATTATAATAATATTAATAATATAATTAATATAATATAATAATATAAAATAATACTACTAATAATAAAATATATAATAATAATAATAATATTAATAATAATAATAATATAATAATTTCTACAATATAATAATAATAATAATAATGATTAATAATAATAATAATAATAATAATAATAATAATAATAATAATAATAATAATAATAATAAGATATACAAATTCAACCACAGTTTTTTTTTTTATCAACCAAGGTTTTGTAAAAAGAAAATTGAAGTCCTGCACTGAATAAATGTTTTTCTCAATTAGAGTTTTGGTCTTATTTTTTTTCTGAAAATTTCTGAAAATGCTTCTTGATTAAATTTGTTTAGTTATTTGGACAAGACAGAATCTCTCAGTAGGAGAAGAGTTTTATTTATTTATTTTTTGCAGTGAAAATTTGTAATTTCCAGGCCGGATCCAGAGGCATCTGCAGGGGATTTAAACAGTATGAAATAAGAGTGGACTTCAATCCCGCCTCGCCATTTCCAGATATTAAAACACTGAACTTTGACACTCGGGTGCCGAATTTCCAGAAAATAAAGAGAAAAACGGCAGTGAAATTACAGCCAGAGCTGCGACACGGCTTCAATGAGTCTGCCTCCACACGCTTGATATGTAGGAGAAATAATGGAATAGGAAAAGACGGATGGAGGCTTTTTTTCTCCAATTGAAGAAAGCCGCAGTGTTAGAGAGGATATCGGGCGTCTGTGACACGCTGAGACAAATGAAATGAAGGTGAAATTAGGAGCTGCGGGTCGCGTTATTAGAGCACACAGAACTGAACAGCAGATCCACACTTTCTCCAGCTCTAAATCCAGCGCTGTGATGGAGAAACACAGCAGACAGATGAGCTCCAGCACACACACACACACACACACACACACACACACACACATACCCACCTAACAAACCAATGAGGACACATGACTCAACACCCTACCTTTGGGGACTACCCTTTCTGAAGGGTCTAGAGACAAAAGAAAGACATGACTGCACTACTAAAAATGTGCTTATTATGAATATCAGTTGATATTTGCAAAAAAATACTTCTATAAAGACCTGACAAATTACCTTCAAAATGAGGACAGTATTTTATAACTCACCTTTGGGGACATGTACACAAACTCCGGTATAGTCACACTTTGAGGACCGCAGTTATACACAAACTCAGGTTAAAGTATACTTTCAGGACTCGGTTATCTGAATATTTCTAATATAATATTATTAATAATTATAATAATGTTAGTGCAGAGAGACATATGATAAAGTAAATAAGATCACTGAAAATAGACAATTACATTTTTTCCTTCACAAATAACTCAATCTGGTGTCAGAAGGTCATTTGGTGTCAAGTATTGTTCATGAAATGACATATTTCTTTCATAAATAGTATGTGACAGGCAGCATGTTAGCAGAATAATACATACAAACTAATTTTAAAAAACAGTAAGGGAGAAGTAAATGGATGACCTTACAGTGAGTTTATGAAGCTCAATGGACACATTATTATCCAATGATATGAGAAGTGATGAAACTCTACTGATAAGTCATATGATGGTTAATATAGTACACCTCAAATCCATTCACACTAAAACCCATACTGTATAAAACAAGGGTTGTGAAGTTCAAATTCATATACACTAACTACTTACATGCGCCATAAGACACGTTTCTCAGTGAAAACAAATACTGTGAAAGTCTTTATACAAATGATTAGTTGAAAGAGGAGTGTCTATAATTAATTTAGTTTAGACTACAGTGGAAATACACACATTTGAGAACTCTGTTGATACACACACACACACTGCTTTAGCTACACTTTGAGGACTCTGGTGATACACACACGCCTACCTTTGGGGACTCAGTTGATACACACATACCTTTGGGGACTCAGTTGATACACACACACCTTTGGGGACCTTGGTGATACACACACTGCTTTAGCTACACTTTGAGGACTCTGGTGATACACACATACCTTTGGGGACTCTGTTGATACACACATACCTTTGGGGACCTTGGTGATACACACACTGCTTTAGCTACACTTTGAGGACTCTGGTGATACACACATACCTTTGGGGACTCTGTTGATACACACACACCTTTGGGGACCTTGGTGATACACACACTGCTTCAGCTACACTTTGAGGACTCTGGTGATACACACATACATTTGGGGACCTTGGTGATACACACACACTGCTTTAGCTACACTTTGAGGACTCTGGTGATACACACACACACACCTTTGGGGACACTGGTGATACACACACACTGCTTTAGCTACACTTTGAGGACTCTGGTGATACACACACACACCTTTGGGGACACCTACAATGATACACACATAAGAAACAAAGATGCATTAATGTCCTGTTTAGATGAGAGAAGGACCCCCGCGGATGACTATTTCTCTGTGATAGAGTTTTATTTGTCCATGTTTTGTTCAGTTGAGTGCGGCAGGTCTGATCATAGTCACATAAGTGATAATCAACAAGCTTACATTTGTATTTGCTAAAATCTAACACAATGTTGTGCTTGGAATAATTCTGTTTATTGTTTTCTGAGTTTCATTTTAGACACAGTATTGCCGACTTGTTGCAGCCATGGCTCTAATTGTACTAGACTTTTGACTAGACCTACAGACAAAACTATTGACTGAGCTCAGTAAAATGTTCTTTGATTATTTATTAATAATCTGTTTAATAACTAAAGCCAAAACAAATGGTAAAATAGTAGTTGTAAATTTATGTAATATGGTTTAAACAATTAAATAAAACATTTTAAATATATAAATATAATATATTTAAAAATAAATAGGTCATGTTTTGAATAACACCCATGTCCATGTTTATCATTCCATCGAATTAAACACAAATAAAACAAACATATTTATTTCAAGGTATTTACAGAACTTCTTAAGTTGAATTTAATACCTTTTACTACCTTTTTTAATGCCTTCAAAAAAAATGTAATACCAGCACGACTTAGAGCTGCAACTGTAGTGGCGTAAATTAAATCTTTCTAAATGCAATAACATATTGCAAATAACATATACATTTAAGTAAAGCAGAGGGATTAATCTAGATGTCACAATGGGCCTTTGTTCATAGTTTTTAATCAATGTTACGCATGTCATTAATATCAATAGCCGCTCTTCTAAGAACAGTTCAGTACGGTTATGGTTGTTTCTCCACTGAGCCTGGATCAGTGCGGCACAATTACACACCGTTCTCAGCACGGTTAGACAATGGTGCTGAATCAATGATGACAATAATACTAACAAAGAATTACATTTGTGATTATCATGCTGCCTTGAATGTGGGTTATCTGCTATATAAAGTCCAACTGTTACTTCATGAAGAATAAATGTATAGTTTACATCAAACAAAAATATGTTTTTTTATATGCGAGTTAATTTAATGAATAATATTTCTACTACAAAACAAACAAAAGATTATAATAAATCATTCAATTCAAGGCTGAAAGCTGCAAACAGTCATCAGTAATTAAATAGAAAAAGAATATAAATCTCAAAAAAAAAGTCTCACTTCTGCCACTCTTTGAAAGTATTGATTTTGGTTTGTGTCATTGTAAATGCTCACACTAGTTATGAGCTGATTTACATTTTTCTGTGTTTGTGGAATAAAGCAGGCGAGTCAGCCGACCCAATAAATGAGCAGGCAGAGCAGGATTCTCGCGATGACCAACAGCGCAATGCGGTTCTTTGTTATGAGCTGCAGTTTCAGTGTAAACTTAGAAGGCCTGCTTCTTTGGCGATGATGTGTACAGTATTAGATTTTACATTTAGCGGACATTTGCGCTGAACACGCAGTGAATGCAACGCATCGAGATTCGGCCACCTTCTCCGAAAACACTCGATCTCGGTTGGTGGATCAACATTCACCACATGATAGTGGTCATCTGGGCCATTATTTGTAACCTTAGGTGGGATTTGCAAACCTGTGTACTTTTCACTCTTCAGGCGTTTGCAATTCCTGCAGTCACAAAAGCTCCCTGTCACCTGACAGCGGAAAGCCTTAAGTGATTGACAGCTAATATGAACCGTTATAATGGCAGGGAAAAGCGATTCAGCACATCTTTAGAAAAAATCTAAGCAGGTCGCACTACAACCATTATATGCAGTCGCACACATGCTCCCAAATATATTATGAGGTTGCATAGCTTAGTTTTTGGGCGCATATGCAACCAGAATAGTCACAATTTCGAGCCCTGGTGTGTTGTTGTTGCGGCTTTGTTGCCAAGTTACCATACCACCTCACGATATCGCTCCGGTCCTACTCTCAACATTTAAATAAATCCACGCAAATTTTAGAATAAAGGCCTGTACTCAACACAAACTGAAAATGTATCTAAAAATCTAAAAATTTATCTTGAGCTCGAAAATGTAATACCTCGTCAGATGACATTAACTACTTTTTAATACTTTTTAATGCCCTTAATTTTGACTAATTTCATTTACTACCTTTCACAACCCCCGCGGACACCCTGTATATTCTGGGTATTTGACAAATCAGTAAATATATGCACTAAAAACAAATTTAAAAAGTCCATAGGCTTCCTTTACCCGTAGGCAAAACTAAAATAGGCTATTAGTAACAAATATAAATAAAAGATAAAAAACTTTTTGTGAAAGCAAGAGATAATCGTGTGAGAGTGCTGTTATAAAAGGAGTCTCAGGTGACCAACAATTGTGCATTACCGCAACACCATTTATTCCAGAACATCTGAGCCACTTTCAGTTCTAAAGTTTTCATTTTTGGTTTTATTTTATTTTTTTAAGTCTATTTAAAGCTGCAGTAGGTGATCATCTTCAGAATCATGTGTTGTGCTGGTCGAAAGTCTCTTCACAGTCCAAAAGTAAAGATTAATGAAAATGATCTAAATGTGTTTATATGTATTTTTATATTCTGGGTAAGGCATAAAACTAAAACATGTTCATCCAATTAAATATTGTCGGGCTGACAATTCCCATAATTCTTATAAGTAGTTCAAACTGTCAGCAAATGTAGATTTGAACCACTGGGCATCTCTTCATGCAGATTCACCATTTGCGTGTGGATGCGTGCATGTGCGCCGCGCGTTTATGTGCAGACGAGCAGTCACAGTTGCGAATCAAATGCTGAATAAAAACCTGTTAAACTCCTGAATCTATATTGGAGTGAGTTTTGCACGCTGGAAGAAAAATAATACCATGACTGCAGTATTTCTGTTAGGCAGGTCATGTTCTGTGTTAAACTCTTTTAGTCACGCAGAGCTGATGTAGATTGTGTTGTTATGAATGGGTTATCTGCACAGAAGTGTTGTTCAGCCACTGAAATCTCCCCGTGAAAGATTAATACGACTATTTTCAGTTTCATAAGGTCCTTTTACAGCATTGATAAAGTAGATTTATATTTAGTTTAACAACAAAACATCAGTAAATAGAGCTATTCGGCCTAGCCTACTTTACTGAGCTGAAGATGCTTTTTTATTTATATTGGGTCATTTCTGAACAATGACAGCCTGTGATGCGCTCTTTATATTGTTCACCACTACTCTGAATATTCATGTGAAATAGCATGCAAATATGGTTTAGTAATAAGTGTAATTCCTGCACACCACCGGCCAAACACTAGCTACATTTCTAAATGGTGAATGACATGATCTAGTGGGTTGTCCACTGCCATCTTTACGATGAGCATTCGTGTTTTAGGAGGCGTGGCTTTGGATGGCAGGGGAGGGACTGTGTTTCAAAGATATTATGCCAACCGGTTAGCATTTTGGCAGATCACCTACTGCACCTATAACTTGTTTGTTAATTAAATCCTGTTTTGTTATTTAGCCTATTATTTTTAAGTAACAGTGAAGTTGCATATTAACTTGATATGCAAAGAATGGGAAATAAATTCTTTTTGACATGCTGATTTTGGTAAAAATTGTGAATATAGGTAATACTCGCCTTGCAATTTTAAAATCATTGTATTTTTTTTTCCTTTGAGCAGGCAATTTTCAATTTAAATGATTGCTGCTGCAGTCTGAAAGTGTCGGTTAGGCAATGCTGACGGACACAGCTAAAGCTGGACAAATTACAGTTAATTGATTATTAATTCTGATAAGAATAACATCAACAACAAGATAATATTAATAATAAGTCTTTTATTTAAAAATGAATTTAACACATGTAATAGGTCTACAGAAATGTGAAACGAACCAAACATCATCTTTAAAATAGTCAGGCCTCAGCTCTCTGTGCTATCTCTCCCTATCATCGATACACAACACTAGTGTCAATCGGCACAACCCTATCTTGTAGTAAACATAACTCCAAACTGCAATATGGTCATTTAAATGTCGTTCGCGCATCGACGTTCAGGGGTTCGAATCAAGATCGCCATCTTTTTACGATTAACTATGCAGTCCAACTATCACTTGCCAGTAATTAACCAATCTTTTATAGTAAAATCTGTTTGTGTACTATTGGTCATACTGTATGAATTAACTCCAGAATATCTGGCATGTGAAAATACATAATTGAGCTATCCTTTCATCTTTAAATAAATTGCTTTAAGACACAATTGTATGATGTTATATAGTTAGAACAAGATTACATTTTAAATAAACCTGCCAAAGGGTCTGTCTTACCTTGTTCTGGTTACTCTGCCCTGTTCACTTAGCAGCAAATATCACTAGATAGGCTACCTGGTGCCTAAATGAAAGGGTTACCGTCTTATTCCCTGATCTTCTTGCTTTGTCTGACTGTTGTGGCTCAGTTTGTTTGTGAGGATCACTCATCTTCACGTTGTCCAAAGCAGGTGAGGAGACAGAAGCATTATGGGACTGGATGTCAGAAAAAAAACAGAGAATATCGAAATCAGAAATATTTGTCAAGACAGAACAAGCATATTCTTCTATTTCTATATTCAGGGTTTTTGCAGATATCATAATGTCAAATTTAAGACTTATTAAGACCTTTTTAAGACCATTAAGTATTAAATTTAGGACCTATATCGCAATATCAAAAACACGCATACACATAAAGAGATCAGAAGAAGAAGAAACCGACAGTAAAATCTGACAAATAAACAGAGAAGTAAAAAGCTTCTGGAACTAGGTCATATCATTAATATCATTCAGGATAATCGTTTTTAATTATTTTATAATTAATTATAAAGATTTTTATAACCATTCAAGATTTTTTAAATACATTTTTTATCTAAATGATGCATCACATGCTTTACTTCATATCTCAGACAGTTCTACCCATTAAAGTTAAATATTAATGGCAACAGATCTTGGGTTGCTCTACAATTATATTTTTTATTAAGGCAGAAATAAAAACAGAAAACAAGTACACTCACTAAAAATATTGAGGTTTTTTATTTTTTATTTTGCCCACTCAACAATTCACACAACACTTTCTGACTAGTTTAGTTATCACCAATAAAGCCTAGAAATTGGGCATCAATATACTGTAAACTGATACATATATTTATATATTCCTTTCCAGTTGAAGTCAGAATTATTAGCCCCCCTGTTTATTTTTCCCCAATTCCCGTTTAATGGAGAGCAGATTTTTTTTCAACACATTTCAAACATAATAGTTTTAATAACTCATCTCTAATAACTGATTTATTTTCTGTTTGTCATGATGACAGAAAATAATATTTGACTAGATATTTTTGAAGACACTTCTATACAGCTTAAAGTGACATTTAAAAGCCTAATTAGGTTAATTAGGTGAACTTTGCAGGTTAGGGTAATTAGGCAAAATTTTGTTACTTAATTTTAGTTTGTAACTTGTAAATTGTTTTAAATTCGAAATTGTAATATAGGTCTATACATCAGTGTAAAACCTATGCATGATGGAAAAACATTCTGTAATATTAAAACCAACTGGGTCTACACTTTTGCATAGCCTCTTTTTTTAAACAAACTTATCCCTCAGGTTTTTCCAAACTTTTACAAAAACTGTCCTCCTTTCCCACTGCTGTTGCAATTTCTAGCCAAAAAGTATTGGTCATCTGGTTCTACTTCTCCCTATGATCACGCATGGACTGATCATAAAGAAGATGTGTGTATAGGGCTGGATGATATGACAAAAATTTATATCACGATATACTTCTTAATTTCGGTCGATATGATATAAGTCCGATATCGATATGGACAATATTAAAAAGACATAAAAAAACTGCCAAGAACGCAAACAATAGATGTCTGTACCTACAAATATCTGCAAACTGAATTTGCAAAGTCTATAATACCTCCAGGCTCTTATAACTTTTCTTTTAATAAAAAAGTTTTTAAAAATTTTACTTGTTAACTTTTTCAAATGTTAACTCTCTTTATTGTATTTGGCCTTTACAAACAGACATATATATATATATATATATATATATATATATATATATATATATATATATATATATATATATATATATATATATATATATATATACACACACACACACACACACACACAGGGCTTTACATTAACACCCGGCAACACGCCAAATTCAGGTAGATTTCAGCTTTGGCGTGTTAGACAGTCACTCCCACAAGCCACTTTGCCTGGTTGAAAATAATTTTTTTTCAATTTTGTGGTTTTCCTAAAAGCAGGGTTCGACAATATAAGGATGACCCAATATGCGTGCAAATGTGATCTTAGAATCGAGAAGTAAAATAATTGTGATCACGTGAGCAGAAGAAAGCAAGTGAATACCAAATGAGAGGATGATCATTAGCCACGACAGATTACTGTAAATATTTTTGATACATGACAATAGTTATTTTTTAAAAGTCAATTGCTTTTCTTTCTTTTTTAAGAAATGTTTTATTAAATAAAAGGTATAGTATACAGCTATATTTTGCTTGTTTTGACACATTAAACATTTGTGTCTAAGAAATAATTATTGTTTTGTATGGTTATAGAGATAAATTTGGTAAATCGTTAATTTTGAGCTCTAAAAAAAGTCATGCTAGTCGTGCAAACACTATGAAACCATGACTCCTTTGCTCATGCTCATTGAGCAAGCTCATACTCGACACACAAAAAGTGAAATGATTGAGAACACGTGGACATAACACAAAATTTAAATCAAGTAATTTTAGCATGTCAACGTCAAACTTATGCATATAAAATATATTTTTCCAACAACAAAATTGTGGATAGTGAAAATGCAGAGTGGCTAGTAAAGTTGGAAATCTACTAGCCACAGTGGCTGGTGATCAAAAAAGTTAATGTCAAGCCCTGTGCATATATATATATATATATATATATATATATATATATATATATATATATATATATATATATATATATAGCTTGTTCATTCACATCTGTATTCAGGGCACACTTCAGGGCAAACTTTCTGCGACGTAGCTAACCAACTGCTGTGCTAAGCGATGGCAGCGTGTCTGTGATGTCACATGCGTGATGACGTACATCATGCTCTTTCTGATGGCTGAGCACTGACCGTCACTCAGTGACAAATGATGCAATCTAGGGATGTAACGGTATTGTAAATACCGTCATACCGCAATATTAATTTTTTCCGATATTAGCGTAGTCGCATGACTCGATAAAACTATAGGTCTTCTGAGAAAATTTGCTCAGGCGAATGAAGCGAACGGGAGGTAGTGGAAACTACAATTCCCATCAGCCCAGGGGTTGCCATCATTCTTTGCGGTCTGTTGTCGCTACAGATCCAGTAATGCGGAAATGAAGTGTGCTGCTAGAAGCGAGGATGAAAAAGACCTGGAAATGATCGAACATAAAGCGGGTGTTGTCGCCGCGCGCGTACTGAATAGCGGTGTTGTCGCGCGCGTTCTGATTAGCTGTGTTGTCGCGCGTGTTCTGATCAGCTGTGTTGTCGCGCGTGTACTGTAAAGCGGGGAGGGGGGGTTGAGCGCGCATACTCAAGAGCGGTGTTGTCGCGCGCCTACTGAAGAGCGGCACGTAGGGTGTGTTGCATCGCGGGGGCACTTTTGATCATTTTGGAAGGGCATTTTCTATCCAAGACTAAAAAGGGCATGTGCACTGCACAGGTTGAGCCCTATGTGTGCACGTGCCTGCAAGTTGGGGAATACGACTAATAACAGTCATGGGGACTGCAGAAACACAGCACACTGTTCAGATTGATGCAGACATGAGATCTCTATCTCACTCATGGTTTGTCCTCTCAAGTGGGGGAAAGACAATGCACAACGTTACCCACTGCTGTCAACCTGGGCCAAGTCATATCTCTCTTGTCCCAGAAACCTCAGTCCCAAATGAGAGGGGTTTTTTCTGTTGCAGGGGACATTGTAAATACCCAGAGATACCAGCTTTTACCAGATTATAGTTATAAGATAATTTTCCTTAAAGCCCATCTCTATCTAAGTGAGTGAGTGATTAAATGTTGAATGAAATGAGTTTTCAACAATACTAAATTGAAACTTAATTTTTTTACATGGTTTAATATTTTTTTGTTATTAAAATTGAAGTTCCTGTTTCAAAGCTTACAGATAGATGACTAATTTGTATGTCATTGACACTTTTGGCACTTTTTTGGAGTATTTTCATAAGTTTTGTTTTTTCTGTAAATGATTCAATAAATACCGTACCGTGACATTCATACCGAGGTATTACCGTACCGTGAAATTCTGATACCGTTACATCCCTAATGCAATCTATAAGATCTTAAAAATATAATTATATATATATATATATATATATGCAAATTTATATCGAAATACCGGAAATGAGTTTAAAACTCATATCACGTTACTGAAAACAATTCTATAGCGATATATATTGATATCGAATCATTGTCCAGCCCTAATGGGTGTATCAATGGGTGTATCAATAGGTGTATGCATGCATCAAGTTTATATATGCGCAAGTTTCATACATGTTTTGAACATAGTATAGGTTTATATGCGAGTAATTTATATGCTCGTGTTGATAAGCAAAGTTTTATTTAGATCCTACACGGTGCCTCATAGCCATCTGTGTCGGGAAGGTGGATGGTAAGGCGACAGGTTGACTTAAACTTAAATGATGCCTCATCTTCTGTCATTGCTTCTGACTCTCACTATGTTCTATCGGGTGGAACAGATTTGATGTGTTTCCGCTGTTAGTCGGCAGACTCGGCACCACTCTACCGCACATTTTGCAGAGCACCGAAACTAAACATTTATCGAAACTTAAAAAGCTGAATCACTTCCACACCACTGCATTCGTCTTTCCTCTCTCATCAACTAATTTGTCTGCATTCTTAGTTGTGGAAGCTTGTTCATTCACATCAGTATTCAGGGAACACATTTTGTAGCATTTTGTTGCATTCTGCGACGGAGCAGCTTAACTAACTTCTGAGCGCTGGCAGTGGCAGCGTGTCTGTGATGTACGTCATCACGCAAGTGACATCACGCTCATTCTGAGCACGAAAAGTCATTCAGTGACAAATGATACAAGGTATAAGATCTTATCTATAATAAAACAGATGTATGCAAATGTATATCGACCGGAAATGGGTTTAAAAATCATCACTGTTATTGAAAAAAATCTATCGCGATATATATTGATATCGAATTATTGTCCAGCCCTATGTGTGTACAGTCATACCTGTTTCAGACAAAAAACTCTTCAAAGTGTTTCATATTCAATTCAAATCAAATTTGAACCGCACGAACTGAAAAAACATTTTGTGAGCTCTGCCAGCCAAAATCATGTCGCGGCTGGCGGACCTCTATAAACACAGTGATGACATCACATTTACCGCGCGCACTGAGTTCAATAACAGAAAGCTAATTGGCAATTGTCGGTATAGGGCATGTCGGTCTTATTTGTAGTTGTAATAACGCAAATTACAATTGGACTAGTGAAATAGTCCTACAACACCCTGAAAACCTAGCAACAACAACAAAAAAAGAATTTAAATGAGTTTTAGATGTAGCGTTACATGGACATCGCAAAAATAAGACCTGTGCAAAAATATTTAAGACTTAGAACAGTGAATTTAGGACTTTTGAAGGCCTTAAATTTCGATTTTTTAATTTTAGAATTTTTAAGACCCCGCGGAAACCCTGTATATTCCTTCTGACCAGACTTTCTACTTATACATGTCAGTCAGTATTGCTATTTTGACTGTCAATATTACAGAATAAAGCATCCGTATAATTATGGTTGAATTTTATGTTTCATAATATAGACAATTGGTAAGTGAACCTACTGATTTCTGTAGACTCATACTACTGACCCCTACTCACCATAACCAGAATCTCCATAATTGTAGGTTATATCTTCTCCTGGAAGTATGTTGCACACAGCAAAGATATGATTTTCATTTTGCAGTTAGGAGCTTTGTGGTCATCATTTACAAGTCTCCCTTAAGACCCATCTTCTTTCGATGCATCCATGCTGAAAAACATAAAACAATCACTAAGCATAAAATACAAACAATTTTTAAAGTTTATACATTTAAGATGTACTATTTTTTTTTCTGTGACCATCTTCAAAGAGGTGTTAACAATAGTATCGAGAATTAATTCTATTTTAAAACTTGCTAATTATTTCACTAAAACTACAGATTTGATTAGAAGTGTTAATTTACATTTCACTTCCCAATTCCTGTAATATATTTTTTATGTCTGTGAGGAACATTTTTTATGAAATTGCAATCAAATATGGGAACTGATTGTAATCAGAATGATCAGAATCAGAAATACTTAAATTTTGAGATGCATAATATATTATCGGCCATATCGATATCAGCCGATAAATGCTATTTTTTTAATGTTATGGTCATCAGTCTGATATCAAAATATGGCCGATATATTTAAGCTGATAGATTACAGAATTACCTGCCTTGCACATGCGTGGGTCGAACTTGTTCAGAGTTGTGCAGTGCTTGGACATTATTGTTGGGTGATACACAATTTTCATATCATCCACCTTTGAGATCACCGATCATGATACTATAGCATAGGCCAGGGGTCACCAATCTTATTTCTAGAGGTCCAGTGCCCTGCAGGGTTTAGCTCCAACTTGCCTTAACACACCTGCCTGGGTGTTTCAAGTATACCTAGTAAGACCTTGATTATCTTGTTCAGGTGTGTTTGATTTGGGTTAGAGCTAAAATCAGCAGAACACCGGCCCTCCAAGAACAAGTTTGGTGATCCCTGGCATAGGGGCACGGCAGTGTTATGTTTGCTTATTTGCTCATTTATTTAACCACATCTAAACATATTTAATAACCTTTCGGCTAATCATACTCACCACCCAAACTTGTACTCAAGAACAAAATCCCCTCTGAATAAAGCTTCAGTGGTGAAAACTCATCCTCCTAAACAAAAGACGTTCATTAGCTGCAGTTTCTTGAAAATTAATTATTATAGGTTCATAATTGCATTTTTTTAGTTTGCATTAAATTCTACAGACTTTTGTGTTTTTATTTGAACTAATTGTTCTACTTGTCCTGTATGCTTCTCAAGCTTTATGAGAAGTGTCATTCATGTCTTTTCAGGTGCACTCAGAGGGCAATCGCCTGTAATGTTTGTTGCAATTTTAATAGTTTAAGTTCATTTGATTGACTATTTAAAAATCTGTGGATATTATCAATGCATTTATTGGATAAAATAAAATTGCTACTTTTTACTGTAAAAAGTCCCTATCCCCAGAAGTGATTAAGGTTACACAGTCATATATATATAAATGTGTAAAAGATGAAGCACTATGAATATATATTTAAAAGAAAATATGTCAAATAAATGATCAGATCTCTGTGTGGAGCACTGGCTGTTGTCAGACTCCTTGTGCAAACAAAAATTTCTCTGAATAATTACAATATATAGCTAAATGTATTTGAAAACATAGACATACTATTGAAAATTAATACTTTAATTCATTAGAGTCGTACTTCTGTGGGTATTTTGGTTAAAGTAACCTAAAAGTAATACAAAAGTAGTGTAATGCTTTTCTGAGATATTAATATTGTCATGTAACCAATCACAAAAAAAGAAATGGCAGTAACTTTTAATATATATATACTGTAATGCATTACATTTTGGAAGTAACTTGCCCAACTGTGTTCGCTATTGTTTGTTAGCACAAAGATTAGATATTAACGGGGATTTGGAACAAAATTGTTTATGCACAATGGGCTCTCTGCACAGCTAGAGTTTTAAAGCCAACGATAAACTTCCGGTGATAGCTTAATGTGGATATTTTCAATTTCACAAAGTTGTTTGTACATCATCAATGTTGTAATGTAATTACAATACATTCAGTTAAACAGACTAAAGCATTCATTTAGTTGTTCAAGCGTAAAATTAGATGAACGATGGTATAACCACTAGCGCCGTCAGTATAGCAAAAGGCTAGCGCAGATATTCCATTGAAAATACTGGGTAAAGTCTAAATCGAATACGTGGCCGGCTGGTATGTGCTATGCACATCCATATAGCAGCATTTTTATGACACGGTATAATAGGCGACGCGGTGGCACAGTAGGTAGTGCTGTCGCCTCACAACAAGAAGGTCGCTAGTTCAAGCCTGGGTCAGTTGGTGTTTCTGTGTGGAGTTTGCATGTTCTCCCTGTATTCGCGTGGGTTTCCTCGGGGTGCTCCGGTTTCCCCCACAGTCCAAAGACATGCGGTACAGGTGAACTGGGTAGGATAGAAATTGTCTGAAGTGTATGAGTGTTAATGAATGTGTATGGGTTTCTTAGTGATGGGTTGCAGCTGGAAGGGCATCCGCCGTGTAAAACATATGCTGGAATAGTTGGCGGTTCATTCTGCTGTGGCGACCCCAGATTAATAAAAGGACTAAGCTGAAAAGAAAATGAATGAATGAATGTATAACAATAATGAATATTTTTACAGTACTGTGACGGTTGGGTTTAAGGTTGGGGTGAAGGTAGGCTTTAAAAAATAAAATGTATTGGGTATTTTAATAGATAGCAGCATAAATAATACTCAATACAACTACTGTTTTTACGTTACTGTGACAGTTGGATTTAGGGTTGGGGTGGGGATAGACGTTAATAAAATACAACAAATGTGAAATTTAAGAAATAATATAAATAGTTTTCGTTAACTTTCGGCTGCAACCATATCTGATCTAGCAACAACCAAAATATAGGGGAAAAAAACTGTCATATTTTAAAGACATGGCGGGGGAAATGGACTTTAATGCAGTGCCTCTTGTCCGATCTGAAACCCACTTCATATCATATATAACAGGTAGTGAAGATTACTGAGTTTTAAAGAAATCAGATCTTAAACGTGACAATTTTGAAATGGAAAGATGTCATTGGAAGCCATTGGAGTGCCTGGCTGAAAATTAAAAGTCTGGTAATCTGTAAAATATTTTACAACATTACAGATACATTAAAAACTAATTTAAGTGTGTGTATGGTTTGCATTGGTTACTTTAACAATTATAATAGCAAAAATAATTAATGTAGTGCTTTGTTGTATATACATGTTCAGAGTTAATAAATGTTTCAACCCAATTTAATTGCAAAAGTATGATAAAGTACAACAGGTAACACTTTAAAATAAAATTAATGGATTAAAGTCAACAGGGAGAAAAAAGCTAGATTCATTACAGTTACTGTGCTTATAAAGGATAAAATAATACAACTGAATATTATTAGTGATTATCCCCATTTAGTAAAACGACTGACTTTAGTAAAACGATTGTAATCAGATTACTATAATTTTAACACATACATCAGCATTAAGAAATTATCATCACCTAAGATTAACATTAAACTTTACCAATACTTTTAATTAACTAATGTTTACTATTGAAGCCTTCTTGCACAGAGTTAATGTACAGTACAACTGACCAATAAATGTTTTAAATTTTAGTAACAGTTTCAGTTAATATTTCAACCTGTAGTAGGCCAGATGAACTTGAAAATATTATTGAAAAACAATTAAGTCTCTTAGAATGTTGCACTGTTAACAATACCACTGCAACACAACATGGATTTTACTAAAAAGAACTGTAAAAGTTTACATAATAAATAATTATTCAATGTATTTTGAGTTCCCATAATGTCAATATTGTACATGTTCATTATCATTCTATATTGAACCACTGCATAGAGAGATATAGACAGAGAGATAGAGTGTTTGTGAGTATAACTTACCTTTGTAATTGTTGATGAATTGCACTTGCAGGTTTGTCACTTTTACAACAAATGTAATGTTCTGCATCCTCTTGAGGTATTTTACGCTTTCTGTTTTTTCTTAATCCCAGCATGAAGACAAAGGGCATGTTTCCTATAAAGACTTTACGAAAAAATAAATATAATAAATTATATTATGCTAATAAATAACATAATAATAATAGCATAATACATTTTATATATTGTCTATTGTTCTGCTGAACCCAAATGATTTCACATAGATCTAGTAATGTACTTCTATCTAAAAATTTAAATCAGAAATTAAATCATAATGTAATTAAAAACAGAATAGGTAGGATGTAAATCACATCCAAGATTAATTTTCCTATATTCGTTAAACAAAGCTATAAATACATTGTTATTTAGACTGAAAACAGGGCTAGACCCACATGAACCATTTTCATGTTTTTGTAACTTTACACACCTCAAAATTATATATACTGTGATATAATAAAGACGTTATATATATATATATATATATATATATATATATATATATATATATATATATATATATATAATGTTCTGTGCGTTTGGGCAAGCTAATTAACATCATTAAAAGGCTTATTTACTTAAATTAATTTAAAATAATCACCATATTAAACAAAAAATAAAGATTTTATTTTTGGGGCAACCACACAAGCACACGCAAACACTATTTTGATCAACAGAAATGTAGTGTGTTAAACAGTATACAGCTAACATTGCTATTAAATACATTTCAACAAATATAATCGACAAAGGAATATAAGCACTAAACATACATCTTACAAAGGAAATGTTTTGTCGTGTAAGCAGTAATTATGCATTTAAATACATAAATTGATTTACCTGCTCTCCCAGGAGAGATGAGTTCGCGGGAAAAGGCGTCTCCAATTGATTGCGTCATTAGCACGTGTTTGCAAATGCCGCGCGTTCATGAGTTGAATGAGGCGCTGTGAGGGATGTGTGCTTAACACACACACACACATACACATGAACAGAGGGGTGGGGGAGGGAAACTGCAGCAGGTTCAACTTGGAGTTTGCAAAATGTATGCATCCACGTGTTGAAGTGTTCACATATTTGTTTTATGTTGAACATGCTCTTTTCATTTGACTTTTTTTTTTAGAAAACCTGATTTTCTTTGATTATGGTGCACTTTAATTTAATCTCCAAATAACTAAATAAATAAATATATATATATAATAATAAAAAATAATTATAAAATAAAAATATATATATATTTTTAAAGTAAAAAAAAAGTGAGGGGAAACCTGATAGGTGTTGTAGACTAGAATTACGTTAACAAACTAATTTTATATTATTGTCGTCGTCATCATAGTCATAGTCTCTACCCCAGGGCAGCTCTCACGAGGCGTCTGTGAGTTGACAGTGGGGGATGGGTGCTCAAGACACATACACACACATACACACGAACAGAGGGGTGGGGGAGGGGAGCTGCAGCAGGTAACACACTTCAACTTGGAGTTTGCTAAATGTATGCATCCACGTGTTGAAGTTTTCACATATTTGTTTCACATTAAACATGCTCTTTTCATTTGACTTTTTTTTTAGAAAATCCGATTTCTTTGATGGTGCACTTTAATCTCCAAACAAATAAATAAATTATATATATATATAATTTATTAATTAATAAAAACAATTGATATAAAAACAGAGATTTTTAGCGTTTTAACACAATCTTAAGGCATGTTTTCAACATGCTTCCTGATCCATCAAACATGTTTTTATTACTATATATATATATATTTATTTATTTAAGTAAAATAAAAGTGAGGGGAAACCTGATAGGTGTTGTAAACTTGAATTACATTTACAAACTAATTTAATATTATTGTTATAGTCGTAGTCTACCCCAGGGCAGCTCTCTTGAGGCTTCTGTGAGTTGACAGTGGGGGATGGGTGCTTAAAACACAAACACACACACACACATACACACGAACAGAGGGGTGGGGGAGGGGAATTGCAGCAGGTAACACACTTCAACTTGGAGTTTGCTAAATGTATGCATCCACGTGTTGAAGTTTTCACATATTTGTTTCACATTAAACATGCTCTTTTCATTTGACTTTTTTTTTAGAAAACCCGATTTCTTTGATAACAATGCACTTAAATTTAATCTCCAAACAAATTAATACATTTCTTTATTTATTATATATTTATTTATTAATAATAAACAACTGATATAAAAACAGGGATTCCTGATCTATCAAGCATGTAGTTTGTATTTCTTTTTTTTACTATATATATTCATTCATTCATTCATTCATGGGGTCGCCACAGCGGAATGAACTGCCAACTTATATAGTAAAAAAATGAAATACAAACTACATGCTTGATAGATCACATACACATTTTTATTATAGGTTTTTTAAGTAAATGAAAGTGAGGGGACAGCAGACCCTCAATTTAACCTCTAAACACATCTGATCGTACTAATTTGAGCTTCCAGAACTGGTTTGACACAGTATCACCAGTGATAAAATCAATCTCTAGTAACTCACTCACTCACTCACTCATTCACTCACTCACTCAGTATCCTTCAGCATAGTTACTGATTTATCAGGGGTCGCCACAGCGGAATGAACTGCTAACTACTCTGGCATGTTTCCTACAGCAGGCCCATCTGCTACGCCACTGCCTAATCCCTACCCCTAAACCTCACTCACTGACTCACTCACTCACTGTCCTTCAGCATAGTTACTAATTTATCAGGGGTCGCCACAGCAGAATGAACCGCTAACTACTATGACATATTTTTCCTACAGCGGGCCCATCCGCTACGCCACTGCCTAATCCCTACCCCTAAACCTACCTCACACACTCACTCACTCACTGTCCTTCAGCATAGTTACTAATTTATCAGGGGTCACCACAGCAGAATGAACCGCTAACTATTCTGGCACATGTTTCATACAGTTGGCCCTTCCGCTACGCCACTGCCTAATCCCTACCCCTAAACCTCACTCACTCACTGTCCTTCAGCATAGCTACTGATTTATCAGGGGTCGCCACAGAGGAATGAACCACTAACTACTCTGACATGTTTTATACAGCGGGCCCATTTGCTACGCCACTGCTTAATCCCTACCCCTAAACCTCACTCACTCACTCACTCACTATCCTTCAGATAAGTTACTGATTTATCAGGGGTCACCACAGCAGAATGAACCGCTAACTACTCTGGCATATGTTTCACACAGCGGGCCCATCCGCTACGCCACTGCTTAATCCCTACCCCTAAACCTCACTGACTCACTTCAGCATAGTTACTGATTTATCAGGGGTCGCCACAGCGGAATGAACCACTAACTACTCTGACATGTTTTATACAGCTGGCCCATTTGCTACGCCACTGCTTAATCCCTACCCCTAAACCTCACTCACTCACTCACTCACTCACTCACTCACTCACTCACTGTCCTTCAGCATAGTTACTGATTTATCAGGGGTCGCCACAGCAGAATGAACCTCTAACTACTTTGGCATATGTTTCACACAGCGGGCCCATCCGCTACGCCACTGCTTAATCCCTACCCCTAAACCTCACTCACTCACTCACTGTCCTTCAGCATAGTTACTGATTTATCAGGGGTCGCCACAGCAGAATGAACCTCTAACTACTCTGGCATATGTTTCACACAGCGGGCCTATCCGCTACGCCACTGCTTAATCCCTACCCCTAAACCTCACTCACTCACTCACTCACTGTCCTTCAGCATAGTTACTGATTTATCAGGGGTCGCCACAGCAGAATGAACCTCTAACTACTCTGACATATGTTTCACACAGCGGGCCTATCCGCTACGCCACTGCTTAATCCCTACCGCTAAACCTAACTCACACACTCACTCACTATCCTTCAGCATAGTTACTTATTCATCAGGGGTCGCCACAGCGGAATGAACCGCTAACTACTCTGGCATGTTTCATACAGCGGGCCCATTTGCTACGCCACTGCATATTTTATACAGTGGGCCCATCATTTTCACTCACACTAATACACTACTGCTAATGTAGTTGATCAGTACCACTATAGCGCATGGGTTTGGACTGTGGAGGAAACCTACGCCGACACGGGGAGAACATTCAAACTCCACACAGAAATGCCAACTGGCCCAGATGACACTCGAACCAGCGACCTTCTTGCTGTTAGACAACTTCTTGTCGGCATAAACCTAGCCATAACTGTAAATTATTCTCAATATCAGAGAGGATGATTAGTCGTACAACAATGATGTAGAAGCATGTAACCCTCAATGTAAATCAACCTTAACATAAAATGTGAACTTATTCATCAATCTGATTGACTAATAGAAATGTTGTTCCAGGTTCAACAGGTCAAGGGTGTCAAACTCAGTTCCTGGAGGGCCACAGCCCTGCACAGTTTAGTTCCCAGCCTGCTTCAACAAACCTTTAGGTTTCAAACCATAGACATTATAATAGAAAGCTAAACGCCTCATGGTCCGCTTCAGTCCGTTGTTCCGATAAATCAACGAGGTTAATCCGGTTATGACTGCTCTATAAACAGAGGCAACTGAACAGAGGAGCTGCTGTTTTGCCTGATATAAAATATAAGAACAGTATATTTTCTTAACTGATTATAATTTTATGGTGTCAAAAAAAAAAAAAAAAAAACTTCCTGGCAGGTCTGTTGGAGCTAAATTCAGCAGGATTATGGCCCTCCATAACCAAGTTTGGACACCCCTGGTTTAAAGTGATCTATTGTCTGGGTTGGTGTTGTATATCCAATTTAAACTAGCTTGTAATAAGCTGCCAGTACATTTCCTGTTATTTTACAGACGTATTTCTCTAGATATTATTTCTTATACACTTTATCATTCAAATACTGAAATGTCAATAAAAGTCACTTTGTTAAACTGTAGAGTTGAATTTTCAACATCAAAAAAAGTGGACAGAGCAGAGATCAACATCCCATAATTAATTTTGTTATGAGTTTAGTTTTTTGTAATGCATATACTGTATAAATGGCTCTAAATAGCTGTCCCACAGTAAAAACTCTTCATGGTAAAACGGTATAGTTGTTGTACCAAACAATGAATTAGTTATAACAAAGTTATACTTTTCAAGTTCATAAAAGTGATATCAAGGCTTGTTAATGGGGCATCTATCTATTATAATGTCTGTTTCAAACAAGCCTGGAGGACTCAATTAGTTTGATCAGGGATGTTTCATTGAAGTAAAGCTGAACTGTGACCTGTAGCCTTCCAGGAAGAGTTTCACACATGTGAGATGTTGATCCAAGAACATGTTCCACTAGGTGAAATCACAATATCTGTGTATTCAGCACTCTCATTATGCAAAAAGCACAAGTTTAATAGAAACAGTGAATGCAAAGCAAGGCAACTAAAACTTCTGTCAATGAGAGACTGACTGTCTTCATACAGAGCTCAGTCTGAGGCCTACCCTCTGACCAGGCTGATCAGGCTCTTTCATCCTCCTCATCCTCCTCATCCTCCTTCTTTTCCTTCCCTCTTTTCAGGCTGTCGCCATTGTTCATATCTAAAATTGTAACACCTGTGTCTATTCTGGCTCATATTTTGCACATGCAGCTGTGAAAAAAATAATACAGAACTGGCACACATTCATACAGCTATCGTATCATTCCAAGTGTTTTATTTGTTTTTAACTGTCACTCTTTTTGTGTGGTGTTTTGTAACAAGAGCATCACAGTGCAAATCTGTTATAGTGGACACACATCTGTTTAGACCTTTGTGTAAAGAGTGTCTGAAACTGCCTGAGCTTAAGTTATTACAGAAAGACCATGGCTTTATTCCATTAAGAATTTGGCTGAAAAATATCAAATGCATGTAGTATTAATAGATTATTATTATTATCAGTGTTGGGTAAACGATTTAAAAAAAGTAATGAATTACTACAACATTAAAGTTGTATTTACAGCTCTTCCAAAATACTTATCAATATTTCTTGAAACTAGTAACTGAACACACAAACAAATATCCACAAATACACTACAGCAATGGACTTGTAGTTTTGTAGAATTGGTGTTAATAAGGTAAGAGTGAAGAGTTTCAGTGAGTCTGTGTCAGTTTTCACGTTTAGTGTCTGAGCATTTAAAAAAGGCTGTAAATTGCTTTTCTACCATATCTAAAATATAATTAAATTACTCAAGAAGAAATGTAATCACTTCACTCAATACTATCAGAATCTCTATAAATCTCAGTGCATAGGAAATATAAATCAAACATTTTTTATTCTTTAAATATAATTTAAACCTGGCCTTTTAGCTTTCCTAACTTAAACAAATACTTTATTATCAACATGTTATTTAGATAACAAACAGAACTCTGGAAAAAGTTAAACATATAAAAAGTTTCCAAGTGATTTAACTATATATTATACTATAGATATATATATATATATATATATATATATATATATATATATATATATATATATATATATATATATATATATATATATATATATATATATATAATATATATATATATATATATATATATATATATATATATATATATTATATTATATTATAGAACTGGCAAATGTCTTAATTCATTGTTTACATTTGAATGAAATAAACAGGCTTGAAGTATTTCTTATTTTATTATTTTTTACATTTTTTAAGTTTTAGAAAAAATATATATTCACTTTGTGATTTCGTTACAGTAATTTAACTGATTATTTTGGACTATACTCCCATCACTGATTATATTTATCTTTATCTAAAATGTAATTAAATTACTCAATAAGAAATTTATTCACTCATACTATTTATAATATATGTAAATCTCAGTGCAAAGGAAATATAAATAATACACTTTTCATTCTTTAGAAAAATGATTTAAACCTGGCATTTTAGCTTTCTTAACTTAAACAAATACTTATTAACATGTATTTAGATAAACAGAACTCTGGAAAAAAAGTTAAACATGTATACAAAAAGTTTCCAAGTGATGATACCATTTATTATACACGGATATACATCAAATTATATATTATATTCCGCCTAATTTCCTCCCGGTTGGACTCGGAGCTCCTCTCCTCCTTTCGTTCCCGGGCAGCTGAGCTCTTTGTAGCCGGAGGGAGCGTAGCTGCGGGCGGGGGAGGTGCGCGGTGCGGTCGCTGACAGTGTAGGACAGACAGACAGTTCAAACAACACACAAACCAGGAAAACGTTTGATTCTGTTGCGTGTCGCTCTCGCGGGCCGTTTCGCGCTATTATGCCACAGTATTTCTCGGATCTGCTACTGTACCGCCTAAGTTACATACTGTAACTTACTTCCGTGTTATCCGTTCCCTCGGGGATACAACGCGATCTGCGCAGAAACAGTACGATTCAAACCTAGAATAAAGTACCGTGCTTAAGGACACCAAATATAAGGCTTTCTTGACGCAGTTTGGTCATTTTCATTTAAATACTAATTAAAGTGCAATTTTATTCATACTGTCTCTTTTATTCTGTGAAGTAACCATAGTAACTTGCTGCCGCCATCTTTATTTTTACGCACTTCGCCTCTGATTCGTCAGATCAATAGGGGGCGTGACATCCTCCTTGTATCTTTCTGATTGGCCAGATCCCAAAAGTGTGTATCATTGCGTCATTGCAGTTCTCCTAGAGGGCGCTGTGTTATACACACTTTTGGGGTGGGGGGATACACACTTAGATACACAAATCATGTAAAAGTGCATTTTGAGGACAAGTGAGATTTTAAGCCAGGACACCATTTTGAAGCATGCTGAATACTGCTATATGGTCAGACAAATGAGGACCAAGAAAAAGTCCTCATTTGTCAAGGTGGTCCTCATTTTACTGGTGTGTACTCTGGCGAAAGTCCTCATTTTGGACATAAGCAAGTACACTCTATTCTGCTGAATAACACACACTCATCAAGGGCACAGAAACCTTCTGCATTCCTCCGTCACTGTCAGAGTCACTGACACACTCCTGCTGCTGATGATGATGATGTTCAGTGTTTTACAGATTCACCAATCAGGACTGTCTGACCATCCATCACGTATCAATACATCCATCCATTCATCCATCAATACTTTCTGTCCATCCATCCATCCCTCCATCCATCCATCCATCCATTCATCCACCAATAAATTCTGTCCATCCATCCATCCATCCATTCATCCACCAATATATTGTCTATCCATCCATCCATCCATCCATCCATCCATTCATCCATCAATATATTCTGTCCATCCATACATCCATACATCCATCCATCAATATATTCTGTCCATCCATTCATCTATCCATCCATCCCTCCCTCCATCCGTCCATCCATCCATCCATACATTCATCCATCAATATATTCTGTCCATCCATCCATCTATCCAAACATCCAACCATACATCCATCAATATATTCTGTCCATCCCTCCATCCGTCCATCCATCCATCCATCCATCAATATATTCTGTCCATCCATTCATCTATCCATCCATCCCTCCCTCCATCCGTCCATCCATCCATCCATACATTCATCCATCAATATATTCTGTCCATCCATCCATCTATCCAAACATCCAACCATACATCCATCAATATATTCTGTCCATCCCTCCATCCGTCCATCCATCCATCCATCCATCCATCAATATATTCTGTCCATCCATTCATCTATCCATCCATCCCTCCCTCCATCCGTCCATCCATCCATCCATACATTCATCCATCAATATATTCTGTCCATCCATCCATCTATCCAAACATCCAACCATACATCCATCAATATATTCTGTCCATCCCTCCATCCGTCCATCCATCCATCCATCCATCAATATATTCTGTCCATCCATTCATCTATCCATCCATCCCTCCCTCCATCCGTCCATCCATACATCCATACATTCATCCATCAATATATTCTGTCCATCCATCCATCTATCCAAACATCCAACCATACATCCATCAATATATTCTGTCCATCCCTCCATCCGTCCATCCATCCATCAATATATTCTGTCCATCCATTCATCTATCCATCCATCCCTCCCTCCATCCGTCCATCCATACATCCATACATTCATCCATCAATATATTCTGTCCATCCCTCCATCCGTCCATCCATCCATCAATATATTCTGTCCATCCATTCATCTATCCATCCTTCCATCCCTCCCTCCATCCATCCGTCCATCCATCTATCCATACATTCATCCATCAATATATTCTGTCCATTCATCCATCCATACATCCAACCATACATCCATCAATATATTCTGTCAATCCATCCATTCATTCATTCATCCATCAATATATTCTGTCCATCCCTCCATCCGTCCATCCATCCATCCATCCATCCCTCCATCCGTCCATCCATCCATCCATACATTCATCCATCAATATATTCTGTCCATCCATTCATCTATCCATCCATCCCTCCATCCATCCCTCCCTCCATTCATCCATTCATTCATTCATTCATTCATTCATTCATCCATCAATATATTCTATCCATCCCTCCATCCGTCCATCCATCAATATATTCTGTCCATCCATCCATCCATCCCTCCATCCATCCTTGAATAAATAGATATTTGTAGTGTATAAAACAGATCAATCAAACACACGACAGCTATTCACATGTTCAGGGAATGTAAACAAATACTATGGTACATGTGTCTAAAAACAGCCCCTCATATTCCCTCAGCACACCTCGGCTTTCAGCTCCTAAAAGCAGAGAGTGCAGCTCGACCCCTTCAGAGCAACCCGCAATTAAAATCTGTGATTGCTGCAATTAGCTGGAGATGATCTGCGAGTGAACGGACTGATTGATAATTGAATTAAGAGGGGTTTAGGTTAATCAGACACGGATGAATTATTTCACAAAGGTTAATAGAATCAATAATTTCAGTTCGGGAATCCTCTGCTCGCTGGCTAATCGGCTACAGGAGGTTGAGCTGTAAATCCTGTGAACGAGAGCCGTCAGACTCCTTCATTCACACAGAAAAGAGGATTTATTTCTAAAATCACACCAGCCACGTAGAAATGCATCATTAATCATAACTTTACTGCAGCACATTCAATATTATATTAATGGAGACGCTTTATTATTCAGTAAGAACAGCCTCATGTGTTTAAAACTATAGTTAGAGTTTATGATAATATAAATAATAATTAAAATATTATTAAATCAAGAAGCCTTTTACTAGACAAGCAAAAATATTGCCTTGTTTTAGAAATAAGTTGTTTTTTAAATGTTCACAACGATATTTTGTGTATAATCTTTGTTCATATACAATATTCATTCATTTTCCTTCAGCTTAGCCCTTTATTTATCAGAGGTCACCACAGTGGAATGAACCCCCAACTATTCCAGCATGTCTTACGCACCAGATGCCTTTCTGGCTGCAACCCAGTACTGGGAAACACCCATACACACTCATTTACTCACACACACTACAGCCATTTTAGGTCATCATTTCGCCCACACCAACACGGGGAGAACATGAAAACTCCACACAGGCCACAGACCCAGCCGGGACTCGAACCAGCGACCTCCTTGCTGTGAGGCCACAGTGCAAACCACTAAGCCACCGTGCCACCCTCATTTCAACATTATTTCTGAAAATAAGACTACACTTTGTGCTCGTCTAGAAAATGCCTCTTGATTTAAGATTTTTAAAAATATTTGAACTAGAAACAAGACAGACACTCTTAAGTAAGAACTGCATTTATTTGTCAGCGTTTCTCGTGAGCCTCAGGCCGTCGTCTTCAGCCGGTTAATTAAATGTGTTCAGAGGAAACTCTTGGCCAACATCTCGGCCAGAGGATTATCCCGTCTGAAGACTGTCCTGTTGAAGCAAACATGGAGTCGCTGTGTTTTCCAGGAATTATCCAGTGTTTCACGCTCATATGCTTCTGCTCCAGCCATTTGGCTGTTGGGTGTGTGTGTGTGTGTGTGTGTGTGTGTTTGTCAGACATGTTTGCTAGATTTTACTGGATACTCAAACATTGTTGCATATAATACAGGGGGAAAACCCTTGTACATGTTTATATACCTTATAATAATTATAAAATAAATGGGGGGGGGGGGGGGCATCATGCTTTATAAATATTTAGAAATGTTATACTGTTTATAAAATATTAATAATAAATAAATAATAAAACTTATAGTGTGTATATATATATATATATATATATATATATATATATATATATATATATATATATATATATATATATATATATATATATATATATATAATATTCAAATAGGCAATATTTATACTATGTATATACAGTGCTTAGCATAGAGTACATAACATTTAGCAAATAAATATTTTATATCAGTGAATATAGGTCATATTTTTGTGCATTTGAACAGAAGATACTTATTAAACAGATATATTTATTAAAATAATATTTTAGTCACTAAACATATTTAGAAATAGAAAGTAAACACAATTAAATTCAAACAAAATTGTATATATTTCTGTTTTTCTTGGTTTTTTAAACTTGTATTTAATATTTCTGTATCATATAAATTTGGCTGTACTATTTTTATTGTAAGTTATTATGTTAGATCAGCTCTAGATTTGGCTTCAGTACTGAGTAATCTAATGTATATGCACAAATATAATATTGTAGAGCTTCCTATTAAACATCAATTTAAAAGAGAGATGTGTGCGGGAGTGTACGCTGTATATGCTGAGCACTGTTTATGCAATGTATTTGGAGAATCCTTCATCTCTTTCTTTGTACACTATATAATTTGTCCTTTACGTATACTGTTTACACACACAGCTGAAAACAAATATATTAGTCCTCCTTTTTCACATATTTTCCAGTTTATCAAGCACATTTTTTACAATATTTTCCTATTATATTTTATTTACAAATAGTTCAAAGATGGCTAAGATCAATGTTTTTAGCTCCATTAAGGTTCTTAAGCCTTTATATTACAAGAATAACTTACACAATGGAAGGAAGATTATTTCAAAACATAATAAAATTAATAACTCATCTCTTATAACTGATGTATTTTCTCTTTGTCATGATGACAGCACATAATATTAGACTAGATATTCTTCAAGACACTAGTGTTCAGCTTAAAGTGACATGTAAAGGCTTCACTAGGGTAATTGGGGTAAAGTTAGGGTAATTAGGCAAGTCATTGTATAACAGTGGTTTGTTCTGGAGACTATCCAACACTAATATTGCTGAAAGGGCCAATAATATTGACCTTAAAATGGGTTTAAAACAATTAAAAACTGCTTTTATTCTAGCTGAAATAAAACAAATAAGACTTTCTCCAGAAGAACAAACATTAGAGGAAACACTGTGAACAACTCCTGAATCTGTTCAACATCAGATTAGGGAATATTTGAAAAAATCCACAGGAGGGTGAATAATTCTGACTGCAACTGTATATGCACTATAGATTAATTCTGTATATTAACTGTGTTATTGTGTGTGTAGTGTTTATCAGGTGGTGGTTGAGGAGGAGCGTCCGCGCCGCTCACAGAGAGCCGCTGAGATCCTGCGCTGTTACCCGATTCCAGTCCACTTCCAGAATGTGTCCGCCTTCAACTCTCCGTATTACTTCAGTGCCGAGTTTCCAGCCGCACGCATCCAGGCGCCGCTGCCGTTCACTGTAGGAGACAACCGCACGTATGAGGGATACTGGAACCTTCCGCTGCTGCCACACAAGAGCTACAGCGTCTACTATCAGGCCGTCAGCACCGCCAACGGGGTGAGGAAACACACACACTGCGTCTCAAATGACCCACTATGCACTTATACACTACACACTTATGTGTTATGTCAGATTACGTGTTCATGGCGGTCACTAGAGAGCATTTGATTGGTCAGGAGACTTGATGAGAAACTGAAGTACGAGGAGGATGTGAATAAAACTGCTGATCCATTTAGGCAGAAGTGGCAAACTTGTTTATATCAGTTTAATGGTGTGCACTCGCTTATAGGTATCCTAAAACTAACAATACTGACACATCTAAAGAGCTTTATTTTAACTTCATGGGACTTTTTTAGATCGCCGTTGTTTCCCTCAATTATAAAGGTGCTGCCTAAAATAACCCTTAAATATTACTCAATGGTTTCTAATAGTGAAACTGAATAAAACAATCGGAATTTCTCTTAAATGACTTTTCCCCTTTAAGTAAACTGTTAAGTGTTGGATAAAGAGCCGTTGATGTCATTTCCCTAAGTGTAGTCTAATGTTGGGAAAACTCCACCTTGAGAGTTTCACAAACGCAATTAATGATGAAAAACTGCTGCCAGAATATGAATTTGCAATAAACAAACAAACAAACAAACAAACCATGCCTGCTGTTTTCTCCTTTAATATTCTGTTTCTCCATGAACTGCATCGCAATATAAAATAAAAAGTTCATACACTCACCGGCCACTTTATTAGGTACACCTGTCTAGCCAATCACATGGCAGCAGCTCACTGCGTTTAGGCATGTAGACATGGTCAAGAGGATCTGCCGCAGTTCAAAGCGAGGATCAGAATGGGGAAGAAAGGGGATTTAAGAGACTTTGAGCGTGGCATGGTTGTTGCTGCCAGACGGGCTGCTCTGAGTATTTCAGAAACTGCTGATCTACTGGGATTTTCACGCACAACCATCTCTAGGCTTTACAGAGAATGCTCCGACAAAGAGGAAATATCCAGTGAGCGGCAGTTCTGTGGGCGCAAATGCCTTGTTGATGAGGCCAGAGGTCAGAGGAGAATGGCCAGACTGGTTCCAGCTGATAGAAAGGCAACAGTAACTCAAATAAGCACTCGCTACAACCGAGCTCTGCAGAAGAGCATCTCTGAACACACAACACGTCCAACCTTGAGGCGGATGGGCTACAGCAGCAGAAGAGCACACCGGGTGCCGCTCCTGTCAGCTAAGAACAGGAAACTGAGGCTACAATTCACACAGACTCACCAAAACTGGACAATAGAAGATTGGAGAAACGTTGCTGCTCTGATGAGTCTCCATTTCTGCTGACACATTCGGATGCTCGGCTCACAATTTGGCCTCAACAGCATGAAAGCATGGATCATCCTGCCTTGTATCAGCGGTTCAGGCTGGTGGTGGTGGTGTAATGGTGTGGGGGAGATTTTCTTTGGGTCCATTAGTACCAATTGAGCATCAACGCCACAGTCTACCTGAGTATTGCTGCTGACCATGTCCATCCCTTTATGAGCACAGTGTCTCCATCTTCTGATGGCTACTTCCAGCAGGATAACGCAGCATGTCATAAAGCTCAGTCATCTCAGACTGGTTTCCTGAACATGACGATGAGTTCACTGTACTCAAATGGCCTCCACAGCCACCAGAGCTCAATCCAATAGAGCAGCTTTGGGATGTGGTGGAACGGGAGATTGGCATCATTGATGTGCAGCCGACAAATCTGCAGCAACTGTGTGATGCTATCATGACAACATGGAGCAAAATCTCTGAGGAATATTTCTAGTAGCTTGCTGAATCTGTGACACCAGGGATTAAAGCAGTTCTGAAGACAAATGAAGTCCATCCTGGTACTAGTGAGGTGTACCTAATAAAGTGGCCAGTCAGTGAGTGTATGTTCTGATTAAACTAAACTCTTCACTTTCTTTCTGAGCACGCACCAAACTTGTCACTTCTGTAATCTGATTGGATCAGAGCATTATCATCTCCACCTCGTTCACCTGTAGTGTCTGAAACTCCTCATATAAATAAATAACTCTGTGTTTTTCACTGACCTGTGATCATCTTGGAAGGAGAAAAACAGGCGTTCAGTGAAAGTGAAGTTGGTAATTAGCAGGCAGTGGGCCGAGAATAATGTAAACGCTGTCACTTTCTGCCCTTTGCAGTGAAAAGCAACTCATTTTTTTGTATTGTTATTTATTGCGAGGGCCTAAACGCTGCTCCTGTTCTCAGTCTGATGCACTTGCCATTAAAACAGCGCCATCATTGACTTTGATGAATGGCGTGCGCTGCGACCGGCACCTGCGCAACTTTACTGCGGTTTAAGCTTCTCGTTGCATTAAATAAGCTTTCCAGCGTTTGCCGTCGCGTGCTGCATGTTGTCCTTTTAATTGCTCCCAATTAGCAGAGCGCCAGCAATTACAGGAGGCAGTTTCTGTTCTCCCCGGCGACACGCGTTTACTGAGAAACAAAAGTCCAGGATTCGCTGACCTTCCTCCACTCCTCCAATTATTTCCGTTTAGAAGTTTCCACATTTATTGTGTGCTTCACAACAACAGCGGCGGCGGCGGCGGCGGCAGCGCTCAATGTTTTGGCAAGGTCAAATTCTGGCCCTGTGTTTTCAGAGATGCTTATTAGCAGATTCAGATTCCACTTTTTTTAAGCAAATTTTACAGAAATCTGAGCATGGACTGTGTGTTTATTGGAAGCTGATGAACAAATAAACATGTTAGAGAGCTCTTGATTCTGTACTGATGTTTATTATTAATAATGCTTATTATTATTTCATCAAATCTGATGGTTATTGCTGTCTATAAGGTGTAATGCAGAATAGATCATCTCAATGTGGTGATGACGTTGGCCCATGAACATCTCCTGTTTGTTTCAAACTATTTCACACCTGAAACAAGAGGCGATTCAATCATAACTCGACGTTTTAACGTTATTTATCAATATTTGCTTCGTTTTGGATTCTCGGAAGCTATAGAAATGAAAAATGTAAAACAGTGAATACACTAGGACCATTGTTATTGTTTACATTCCTCAAGATTGTCTATAAGATATCGTCTCTATTGCAGAGTGCTGTAGTTGCTTTTTTCTGAGTTTATCAGCTACACTAGTGCACTATCATTGCCATAATGTAGTACATTAAAGCAGTGTACACATTACACACTGCATACTAGATAATGCACACTGGAAACTGCACACACTGCATACTAAATAATGCACACTGGAAACGACACACACTGCTTACCAGATAATGCACAATGGACACTATACACACTGCTTACTAGACACTATAAACCGCATGTTAGATAATACACACTACACAAATTACATACTAGACATGGCACACAGCATACTAGATAATGCAACACTAGACACTGCACATTACTTTATTATTATTATCAATATTATTAACAGTATTATTATTGTTATTAACACTATACTATTATTATTATTATTATTATTATTATTATTATTATTAATAGTAATCATCATCAAAGTAAAATAATTAATATAATAATAATAAAAATGATAATAATAATAATAATAATGGTAATAATAATGATAATTGTTATAATAATTAAAATAATAATACAAATAATAGTAAAATTTATGAATGTAATAATAATAATAATATTTGTAATTATGATAGTAATATTAATAATAGTTATAAAAATAATAGTAATAATAATTATTGTGATGATGATAATAATAATGATAATAATAATATTAATAAAAATAATAATAAATGGTTACAATAATAATAATAGTGATGGTAATAATAATAATATTAATAATTTATGATAATGATAAAAATACTTCTATTAATAATAATCATTTTATAATAATAATAATAATAATAATAATAATAATAATAATAATAATAATTTATGATAATGATAAAAATACTTTTATTAATAATAATCATTTTAATAATATTAATAATAATATTAATAATATTGATATTAATAATGATAATAATAATAATAATAATAATAATAATAATAATAATAATAATAATAATAATAATAATAATAAAAATATTGGTAATATAAAAATAATGGTAGTAATAATTAATTCATTCATTTTCTTTTCAGCTTAGTCCCTTTATTAATCTGGGGTTGCCACATGGGAATGAACTGCCAACTTATCCAGCATCTGTTTTACACAGCGGATGCCCTTCCAGCCGCAACCCATCACTGAGACACACTCATTTATACACACTCACTCACACACATACACTACAGACAATTTAGCCTACCCAATTCACCTACCACATGTCTTTGGACCGGAGCACCCGCAGGAAACCCACGCCAACACGGGGAGAACATACAAACTCCACACAGAAATGCCAACTGACCCAGCCGAGGCTCGAACCAGTGACCTTCTTGCTGTCTCTACCTTCTGGCCTACTGCGCCACCGCGTCGCCCATTAATAAAAATAATTTAAAAAATAATAATAATAATAATAGTGGTAATATTAATACTAATAATAATAGTCATAATAATAATAATATTTGTCTATGATGAAGATGCATATGCTATTGCTCTGTTATCTGAGCAGAATCTCTGCTGAAGGCTCGCTCAGTGAATGTGGAGAGTTTTGCTGATTGCGGTCGTCCGTCTGTGGCTGAAGAGGCAATAAAAGTGAAGTGAGGACCGACACCGGGCAGAGGCACATTAACCGCTCCACGCCTGCTCACCGGTGCATTATTAACACTCCAGTCTAATTGGAAATTAGAATGATCAGCCATCTCTCTTTTTTATATGCAAATTGACCCTAATGAAAAGGCGACGCGCAGAGAGAGAGAGACGCTCCCGCCATTAGATAATTCACTGTGTCTAATTGGAGGAGCTCCACCACGTCCGAGAGAGAGAGAGAGAGAGAGAGAGAGAGAGAGAGAGATGTGTGTGTGTGGGCCTCAGTGTGTGTGCGCGAGTATGAATGTGTTGTTGTGAAGGATGTGTTTGTGTCTGTTGTATAACCTGTTGTGTGTGTGTGTGTGTGTGTGTGTGTGTGTGTGTGTGTGTGTGTGTTTTGAAGTGGGACGTCTGTTTGTATTGCTGTCAAATGTGTGGTGTTGTCAGATGTGTTTGTGCGTTGTGAAATGTGTGTATATGTGGTGTGAAATGTGTGTGTGCATGCATTTGTGTTGTCGGAGATTTGTGTGTTGTCAAATGCGTGTGTTTGTTGTCAGATGTGTGTACAGTATATGTGTGTGTGTATGTGCATGTGTTGCTGTCAAATGCATGTGCTTGTGGTGTTGTCAGATGTGTGTACTGTGTGTGTGTGTTGTGAAATGTGGTTGTGTGTGTATATGTGGTGTCAATTGTGTGTATGTGTACATGCGTTTGTGTTGTTGTTGGGCATGTGTGTTTGTTGTTGTCAGAATGCATGTGTTTGTTTGTGTGTGTGTTGTTGTCAGGTGTGTGTATATTTCAGAAATCTGTTGTTGTGAGTTTAGTGTGTGGTGTTAGACCTGTGTGTGTGCGCTTGCAACCACGCAAGTGTGTGTTTGTGTCGTTGTTAGATGTGTGTGCATGCACACTTGTGTTTGTGTGTGCATATGTGATGTTGTGAGATTTGTGTGTGTGTTTATGTGCGTATGCGCAATTGAGCAAGGATGTGTGCATCTTAGCGAACGAGTGTGTGTGTGTGTGTGTGTATGTGTTATTTGTCAAATGTGTTTGTGTGTTGTGAGATGTACGTTTGTGTGTTTGTTGTGTGTGTGTGTACTTGTGGTTGTGGGACGTAGGTTTGTGTGTGTGTGTGTCAGTGTAAGGTCAGGTGAGCGTCTCCAGAAGAGTGTGTTATTAGAGAAACCTTCACCTGCTGCTCTGGGAAATTACAGACATTTCTTCAAATCAAACTTCTCCTGGCCTTCTGAACAAACACACTGAGAGGCTGTGAGTGTGTGTGTGTGTGTGTGTGTGTGTGTGTGTGTGTGTGTGTGTGAGTGTGTGTGTGTGACAGGTTTATGAAAATATGTCTATCAGGGAATTACACACACACACACTCACACAAAAATACCAGATGAATATTTCTCTCTGCTTTTATTGGCTGTATTAGTGCAGTGTGGGGACTCTACTAATATACTTCTTTATCTTTGAGTCTTGATGATGTGATTAATGTTGATTAAATATGATCAAATATGTTATATATGTAAATCAGGAGGAATAATCTGATCTTCCTCATTGCTGAATATCACTCATGCTCTCTCTCTCTCTCTCTCTCTTTCTCTCTCTCTTTCAGGAAACCAAGATTGACTGTGTCCGTGTGGCCACTAAAGGTGAGTGTGAGGGATTGAAACATGCTCCCTAAAGCTGAAAAGCAGATAGAAAAGAGCTGATCTGAGTGAGGAACAGCTGATATTCACTACACAGTGCACATTTACACATGACTTAACACACTACACAATAGACCGTATGCGGTGCATACTGCATACCAGACACTACACAGTACACACTGCATACTAGAAACTACACGCACAGTTGCACACTAGATAACGCATACTAGAAACTGTACACTGCATACTAGATAATGCATAGACACTGCACAGTACACTATACACACTGAAAACTAGACAATGTGTACTGCACTCTAGAGAATTTGCACTCCACACAGTACTACTACATTGCATACTGGACGATATGCATGCACCCTAGACATTATGCATAGCACACTACACTACTCGCTACATACGAAACAATGCACACACTACACATTACACACGACATCCTAGACAAAGCATACTGAACAACGCACAGTAGACATCATACACTGCAGTACACAACGCATACTGGTAAATGCATACTAGACATTGCACACTACACCCAAGACAATACACAGTACACACTGCATACGAGATAATGCATACTAGACACTACACACTCGTGCACACTACACAACACGTACTAGAAACTGTACACTGCATACTAGATAATGCATAGACACTGCACTTCACACTACACACTGAAAACTAGACGATGCGAACTGCACACTAGAGAATTTGCACTGCACACACTACTACTACACTGCATACTGGACATTATGCTTGCACCCTAGACATTATGCATTGCACACACTACACATTACACACGACATCCTAGACAAAGCATACTGAACAACGCACACTAGACATCATACACTGCAGTACACAACGCATACTGGTAAATGCATACTAGACACTGCACACTACACCCAAGACAATACACAGTACACACTGCGTATGAGATAATGCATACAAGACACTACACACTCGTACTAGAAACTGTACACTGCATACTAGATAATGCATAGACACTGCACTTCACACTACACACTGAAAACTAGACAATGTGTACTGCACTCCACACACTACTACTACATTGCATACTGGACGATATGCATGCACCCTAGACATTATGCATAGCACACTACACTACTCGCTACATACTAAACAATGCACACACTACACATTACACACTACATCCTAGACAAAGCATACTGAACAACGCACACTAGACATCATACACTGCAGTACACAACGCATACTGGTAAATGCATACTAGACATTGCACACTACACCCAAGACAATACACAGTACACACTGCGTACGAGATAATGCATACTAGACACTACACACTCGTGCACACTACACAACACGTACTAGAAACTGTACACTGCATACTAGATAATGCATAGACACTGCACTTCACACTACACACTGAAAACTAGACGATGCGAACTGCACACTAGAGAATTTGCACCGCACACACTACTACTACATTGCATACTTGACATCAGACATGCACACTAGACATTATGCATTGCACACTACACTACTCGCTGCATACTAGACGATGGACACAATACACATTACACACAGCATCCTATACAATGTATACCAAACAACGCACACTAGATACAAACTCATGTATAGACATAATGCATACTGCACACTACACAGTACACACTATACATTGCATACTGCACTGCACACTAGACACTATGCACTGCACACTACATACTAGACAACGCATAGTAAACAGTGCACACTAGAAACTGCACTGCACACACTACATAGCATCCACTGCATGCTAGATGATGCATGCTAGACATTACACACTGTACACTACATAATTGATGCATACATTGTACACTATGCACTGAACACTACACACTGCCTACTATATATTGCATACTACACTCCATATTACAAAGTGCATACTAAACAGTGCACAACACACACTTTTTTTTAGACACGGTTTAGCACACTTAGACACTATGCAGTGCACACATTTAACACTAAACACAAATAAACAAACTTTTAATAGTCAAGCATGTTTTGCTCCATAAGTCGGATGTTTGGGTTCAGATTTAGTCCTTGAGCGGCAGCTAAAACACAGCCGTTCTGTATCCTTGAAAGCACAGTCATGAAATGCAGTGTTGGAATAGAGCGTAGTGTAGTTTGAGGAGTCTGCAGGGAGACATCAGACACGCGGCGGCAGATGGAGAATCACAGCGCTGCAAACACACCGAGTGTCCAGAACCGCTGCTTTCTGACCTCTGGTGGACCATTAGGAGAGTCTGAAGCTCTTTCTGCCGCTGTTTGCTGTTTAATTGAGTGCAGATGGTGCATCATCTATTCTCCTGTCTACATGCCACGTCTCTAATGGAGTCAAGCCTGCTCCATGCAAATGAGAGATTTGGAGACACTCGTAAACTGGAAACCATCTGACGCAGATCCTGCTTTGTGCATTTAATGCATTTATTAAAACTGATTAAGCATGAAATCGAGCACAGGCTTCAGATGTTTCAAACACAGCATTATATGCAGAAAGTTTGTGATGAAACACACACCAAAGGAGGATTTTTGAGCGTTTCTGAACATTTAGAGTTGAAGATTAAATTGTTAGCCCTCCTGTGAAATGCAGGCTATTATTTATTTTATAATAATTTCTATAAGAGCATTATTAACATTATTTGACTTAAATTACTTATGTTAATGCACTGCAAAAAATAAATAAATAAATAAATAAATATATATATATATATATATATATATATATATATATATATATATATATTTTTATATATATATATATATATATATATATATATATATATTTATATATATATATATATAAATATATATATATATATATATATATATATATATATATATATATATATATATATATATATATATATATATATATATTTATTGCTCAGGCTTTTTGTCTTGTTTTTAGTCCAAATATCAAAAAAAAAATCTTAAATCAAGAATAATTTTCTAAAAAATCCAGTAAAAATTGTCTAATTTCATAAGTTATTTTTTTCTTTTAAACAGTAATAATAATAATAACAATAATAATAATAATAATAATAATAACATACAAATGTTGAAATAACATATGAAAAGTTGTAATTAAAAGATGAAAAGTTGATTATAGTTTATTATTTAAAAAATTATTATTGTCCGATAAAGTTGTAATTATGAGATAAACGGTTAAAATTATGATTGAAAGGCAAAATTATAAGACAAAAAATTCAACGTTATGTGATTTAAAAACTCAAGATTTTAAAAAACATATATAGTGTAAGTGTTTATGATGATAAGCAGTCATGAAATAAAAGCTCCAAATTGACAAACAATGAGATAAATCACAATTATGAGACGGGTCATAACTATGAGATAATAAATTAACATTGGAAAATAAGTCAAATCTTTAATAAGAATATTAACTCCTTACATTTATATAGCACTTTTCTGGATACTCAAAGCACTTTACACATTTGAGGATGGTTTAGAGGCCAGAGGGCAAATTTGGCCAGGATGCCGGGGTTAAACCCCTACTCTTTTTTTTTTTTTTTCCAAGCACATCCTGAGATTATTCACACCACAGAGAGTCAGGACCTAACGTAAAGGTTTAACATCTCATCTGAAAGACGACACTCACTGAGCAGTATAGAGTTTCCATCAATGTACTGGGGCATTACAAACTCACACAGACCCCTGCTGGCCTCACTAACCCCACTTTCCCAACCTAGCTTTCCCATGTAGTCTCCCATACACAAGTACTGACCGGGCGCAGCCCTGCTTCGCTTCAGTGGGCGACCATGTGAGAGTTTCAGACTGATAGCTGCCGGCATTTATGAGATAATTATGAGATAAGTTAAAAATTATGATAAATTAACATTGTGATGATAACTCCAGGTTTATGAAAATTTGATGTTGTGTGATAGTTTATGATGGGAATCGATCATAAAATAAAAACTCAAATAATGAGATCATTTATAGTTGCGCGGCCGGTCATAATTATGAGATAAAAAAATGACAGTGTAAAATAAGTAAAGTTAACTTATTTTCATATTATTTAATTGTTTCACTTCTTAATTTTGACTAAATATTTCTATAAACAAAACAGTATGTTTGGCGTGTCTAGAAAACACTTCTTGATTTAAGATTTTTGAGATATTTGGACCAATAACAAGACAAACTCTGAACAAGGAAAAAATTAATCTTTTTCTGAGGGTTGCAATGATCAATATTAAAAAGATCGATTTTTTACGTTTCTACAGAACCAACCTAATATACAATAGCTTGCCTACTTTACCTTATTAACCCTTTAAAGTGACTTCTCTGAGTCACTTGCATCTATTACTCTCCATTTTGGACTGGAGCAATAACACCCTGAACACTATATAGATGGCCATGGATGGATTTGCTCTTCAGTGTTTGGACTTTCAGCAGTGAAAATTAAACCACACTGAACTGAACTAAACTGAACTCTGAAAACTGGACTGACTCTGTTTCAGTTTACTAGAACCTCTATGTTCAGCTGCTTTGACACAATCTACACTGTTCAAGCGCTAGAGAAATAAAGAGGAATTGAATTGAATGTCTGCACTGAGAGCATTCTGAAACTGAAAACATTTGGAAATTAACACGTATAACACTTATATTGTAGCAGATTTACATTCTGCAGACCATCTCAATGCTAATGCTAATCAAAATTCCACTATGTTCAAACAATACTGTATAAACGGCCTATTATGGTCTCTACCTATCATACAAAAAGGGACGCATGCATCCCACTAGAGCACTGACAGGTTCACATTCAAGACCACAAATAACTTGTAAAATATCATGTACTGTCATTATGGCAGACTAAAGAAATGAGTTATTAGATCAGAACTATTGTTTAAATGCTCTCCTAAACAGCACCTGGGGGACATTTGTAAATAATAATTTCACAGGAGGGTGTATAACTGTTTCTTCAACTCTACATGTCAATAAGTGAATGCAGTGATCTTTAATATG
The DNA here is from genome assembly GCF_049306965.1 of Danio rerio. NCBI lineage: Eukaryota > Metazoa > Chordata > Actinopteri > Cypriniformes > Danionidae > Danio > Danio rerio. The sequence continues at coordinate 45,321,979 of NC_133199.1, read as the reverse complement.
CAGCTATCATTAATTCTGACTGAGCATGATGATAATATATCTCTGTCTTTCTCCTAAACTGCACTGTTTCTCTCTGCTAACTGAAATGCACCCTCAGAAGTGAGCGAGGTGGAGCACTACATAGACAGCACATTCACTCGGCTCAGATTTATTGCAGTATAGTGTGACGCACATCAAACATAGAAACTAGTGGACAAGATAGTCTGTTTTAAAGGTAATACATTGAGGTTGTGTTATGTCATGATTCTGTGGAGAGAAAATAATTTAAATCATGAGATATCAGACATGACTATAAACAATAATTGTAAATAAGAATTATTATTCTGATAGTTATGATAAGTTATAATGATTTAGACATGTTTATTTACATGATTTGAGATTAAAACTCAGTTGAACAATTAAAAAACCCAAATAATTTTAAATAAATGAATGAATGAATGCAAAATAAAGTTTTAATTTGATAAAATATTTGTTTAATTTTGATAAACCTCAAATGTGATAAAGTCCAAACTGATTAAGATGCACTAATTAAGTGATGTTGTGAAAGTGCTGTAGCGCTGTCTCTCTAGTGTCTCTGCATCTCTGCAATAATAATAACATTTGCCTTGCCTGTCTGTTTATCCGTCTGTCCGTCTGTCTGTCTGTTTCTCTCTGCATGTTTGCTGGTTCTCTTCTCTTCTTCTAGCTGCCATTATTGTGACTCAACTCACCACGCCGTATGTGCGTATCGCACCCGCTGCCGGCGACAGCCAACTAACAGGTCAGAAGCAGTGTGTGTGTGTAAGCCTGCATGTTGTGTCTGTATATATACACAATATATACTTACACAGTATATATATATATATAGATACACAATATATTTAGTAGCATTTTTATTGGAATTGTAGGAAATTACAGCTCAATGGTGCATTTTTATTGGAAATGTTTATTTATTTGTAAGATATTATTATATTTTGCACAATGATTAGAATAGAGACAATAACATTTATATTTTAAATTATTGGATCATATTTAGTTTGTATATATATATATATATATATATATATATATATATATATATATATATATATATATATATATATATATATATATATAAATGAGCAGTATCACATGAGTAGCAGTGCGATATGGCTGTGTATCAACACTGGTTTATTGGCTCGAGGCTGCAGGCCGAGTGCCTAAGTGTCCCATCAGTGCTGATATACAGCCACATTGCACTGCTACTCATGTGATATTCCATTCATACAAAAATTCAGCACAATCGTGCATATAAAAAAGAAAATATAAAGCGGAGAGTCTAGAAACCCTAAGAGGAACTACTTTCTCTAGCCATTCATTCACATCTGCAGCTGACAGAACAGCCGAAGCCGTTGCTCCTTCACCAACGTCTCTTTAGAGCTAGTGTTTGAATGATTCTCTAGCGTAATGTCTAAAGTGATGACAAAACAGCTGATTTTGCTCGCATTTTAAGATTATAAGGCTGAACAGCATGAAATGCCATCAGTCTACAGAGATTTCCCAGTATTTCTCTGTTGCAATCAGGAGATCTCAATAATGAGCCTTTTCACATTTCCAGGTTTCTCAGTAGTGGAAGTCGTCATAGTTGGGAAAACTTAAAGCGCACTGAATGGGAGAATAGAGAATATATTTTTTTACAATCTTACTTGCTCAAATATTAGAAAGAAAAAACTCCACGATGATGTTATCAACACATATAATAAAAAAAGGAAAACAAAATGGTGTGAGACTGATGACGAGAGCCAGAGAAGAGATTAACGTCAAATTTACTGTCCTGCACCCACAGACTGTGCATTAGAAATGCCTCGCATAAGCGGTAGTTTTTTATAAGTTGAAGCAAAGATGATATAATACATACATAAATACATATAAATGTTCATACATTAAAAAAATCAGAATATTAAAAACTTTCAAGGATTTAAGAATATGATGATGTTACACGCATCATAACACTCTTGTGAAAAGGGTCTATTAACCCCGAAAAGCCCAAGCAAAGCATAAAACTAGCAGATTACTGTGGTGTAAATACAGCACTACAACATATAAAAAAAGAGAGATCAGCTTAGTGTCACTTACCTGTGTTAAAATAATTTGATCAGCTGTAGTTAGAAATTATTGGAGATTTTCTCCACTAAGTGCTTATTATGTGGTCTCTGTCGCCATCTTGTGGTGGAACAGCAACTGTCTTTGCTTTGCTCAGTATGGCAGGCTGATGGCCACCTATGCGCTGTATTTCCAAAATGATAAATATTTAAAATAGGCACTTTATTTATAAATAAACTGCATAGTTGCAATCTAAACAACTACATTCTCACCTAAAAAAGCCTCAAAAGTGCATTATGTTGTCCAACAGCTGTGATATTTATCAAACTCTAGTGAGTATATAGATCTGCTGAAGAGGCTGTACGAGTGCTGTTGTTGCAGAATCGTTGCTATCAGCAAATCATATTTGAGAACCAGACAAAACCATTGTATGTATACATAATTACCTTTTGCACATGATAGCTTTTTAGCATAATATTTTTGTCATATTATTTTTATTTTTATTTATTTATTCATTGATTTATTTATTGTTTAGTGTTTTTAAATATGCACTTTAATGTTTGCACAGTCCTAAATTTAATAAAAAAGATGGGAGTGTGATAAAAAAAGCCCTTATTGATATAAATCAAGACTACATGGATTCAAATATGAACTTTGGGCTTAAATGAGAAATTTGAAAATATAAATGCCAAAATGTGATTTGTTAATATTTTAAATTCAATTGTTTTAGAGTGAATTATGAGCTGAACATGTCTTCATGGTTACTCTTATTTCCCCTCAGTAGTTATGTATGATCTATAAGTATATATCCTTTGTGTGTGTGTGTGTGTGTGTGTGTGTGTGTGTGTGTGTGTGTGTGTGTGTGTGTGTGCTTGTTTACCTCAGTAAGCGCTGCTGAAAGGTAATGCCGTGTTTTCCGTGTGATGAGCTTGATCTGATCTCCGACAGAAGGTCGTCCTCTATTAGCTGAATCTGCTTTCTGAATTCATGCATTTGCTGTGGAAATAAACGCCGACAGCAGACAGTAAATGAGCTGTTTTTATTCAGCGCTGATGTCCGTCACAGGAGTCAATATGACCCAGCAAACCCTGACCGCTAAATTACATTTCAATATTTACACTGTTGAACAGTCCCGGGTGACAAATCTCATCCTCCAGAGCTGTAAATGCAGACTTTCAGCCCTCAGTCGATGCGTTGTGGAGGATTAATGCTGAAACCGCTCACTTTACACACATTAAAAAAGCCACCTGTTTTTATTAAAGGTTTGTTTTTCTACAGGTAGCTGGTATTATTATTTAAATATATGTTTTTGTGATTATATAAAGGATATTATGTGCATATTTTAGCAAAGTAAATAATAAAAAAATTCTATAAAATAATAAATTCTTGAAATAATGTGGAAAAATATGTAGAGGTAATCATAAAAACATAAATATTGGTGCATAATGTGAATGAATGAAATAATAATTGCATACATTCATTGTATTTTATTTTTTTTATAAATATTTTGTGCTTTCAGCGCAAAATTTTATTTATTTATTTACTTATTTGTCTATTGTTGTTATATTGCATTTTACCATAATTCGATAGATATTTAGCTTTAATTTACATTTAATTTTAAAATTTAAAATGCTTTTCCCCTTTATTTTCTTAAGTTTCTTATATACTTTATTGCATAAAATGTTGTGCTGTAAGCAAATCTTCATTACCATTATGTAAAATGTATTCTTCATTTCTTTATTTATATATATCTTCATCGTCTTTGGTTTGTTTGAGTAACTGGTGTGTGAGTCAGTGAGTGCTGTGGGGGTTTTTCTGTGTATCCAGTCCGAGAAAACACAACAACAGCCTTCAGACAATAATGCTCTTATGCTAATAATCAGACCTGCTGTCTTCAGTCCTAGAGTAAGAAAAGAAATGCCTCATCATACTGATATACAGAATAAAGCAGCAAGAGTCGATCAGTAACGTACAATGCCGAGATACAGCTGGACATACTGAATAAAAGACAGTTTAGCTGCTTTCATATCATTTATATGTACAAACAAATATGCTTTGGTTTAACATGAGTATAAGATTATCGTAGATTATGTATTTATAAAACAAAGATAAAACTATATATCTAGATTCTGACATACTTTATGAGTTAAAACTGAAATATTAGAGAGTATGAAAAATCACTAACTTGACTAAAAGTCAAAACTTGTGCAAAAAACCTCCAAATTCTGAGATAAATACTCTAAAATATGCCAAAAACTCTCAATTCTGAGATAAAAAGCTAAAACTATGAGAAAATAATTAGATGAAAATTCTAAACTATGTAAATAATTAAATGTATGGAATACAGTAATCGTTAATTATGAGATGAGTCGAAATTAGTTAATAGTGCAAATGTGCGGTTTAAAAGTTTTCTAATGAAATACCAAGTGTTAATTATGAGATGAAAGGGAAAATTATATACAAAGTTTTAAAATGTCATTTTCTTAAATAAAAAACAAGTTTTAATTGTTGAAATCCTCACATAAGTCACAATTATGTCAATAAAAAGTGAATTATGAAATAGCTGGCATTATGAATTAAGCTGGCTGCTAGCTCTTTGCAACTATCCCATGGTTGTCCACTGAAGCTAAGCAGGTCAGTACCTGGATGGGAGACCACATGGGAAAGCTAGGTTACGATTGGACATGGTGTTAGTGAGGCCAGCAGGGGGCGCTCAACCTACAGTCTGTGTGAGTCAAAGCATCCCAGTATAGTGATGGGGACTCTATACTGCTCAGTGAGCGCCGTCTTTCAGGTGAGACGTTAAACCGAGCTCCTGGCTCCCTTTGGTTATTAATAATCTCAGGATTTCCTTCAATAAAAAGTAGGGGTTTAACCCCGGCATCATGGCCAAATCTGCCCACAGGTCTCTGTCCATCATGGCCTCTAAACAATCCCCATATCATAATGGGCTTCATCACTCTGTCTCCTCTCCACCAATCAGCTGGTGTGCGGTGCTGCAATATGGCTGCAGTCACGTCATCCAGGTTGATGCTGCACAGTGGTGCTGGATGAAGAGATTCAAATACGGCATTTTATTTAATATAAAAATCTAACACCAAGCCTTAATTATGAAAACATCAAGCCCCTGTTTTAAGAAGAAAAGCCACAATTATGGCATAATAATGAATAAATGTCAAAATAAAGACATCGTGCGGTAACTATTAAAAATGATGAAACAGATCATTCTGTGACATAAAAATGGGATTTTTTTAGGTTATGTTTCATAAACCTCTGATGTTTTATCTAAAAATAGCTCGAGAAATAATTTATTATTACCATATGGTATTATTATTATTATTATTATATTACTATTAATAACATTAACATTTGCGTTAAATAATTATTTGATAAAATTATACATGGGTGACACGGTGGCTCAGTGGTTAGCACTGTGGGCTCACAGCAAGAAGGTCGCTGATTCAAGTCCTGGCTGGGTCTGTGTAGAGTTTGCATGTTCTCCCCGTGTTGGCGTGGGTTTCCTCCGGGTGCTCCGGTTTCCCCCACAGTCCAAACACATGCGCTATAGGGGAACTGATCAGCTGAACTGGCCATAGTGTATGAGTGTGTGTGTGAATGAGTGTGTATAGGTGTTTTTCCAGTACTGGGTTGCAGCTGGAAGGGCATCCACTGTGTAAAACATATGCTGAAATAGTTGACGGTTCATTCCGCTGTGGCGACCCCTCATGAACAAGGGACTGAGCCTAAAAATTATACACTTTATAATATAATAAATAATAATAATAGTTTGCCAAATATTTTGCTGAACTAAATTTTCCTGAGCAGACGTTTACTATAATTTATATATTATCTACTGTATTGTATCATATATATATATATATATATATATATATATATATATATATATATATATATATATATATATATATATATATATATATATATATATATTCATGAAATAAATAATCATAATTTCAGCCTGTTTTGAACATGAATATGTCGCTCCATTTCTCAGTGAATATAGTCAGTGTACTTTGGTGCATTTAAACAAAACAGATTTATTAAACAGATATATTTATGAAAATAATATTTCAGTTACCAAAAAATTTAGAAACTGAAAGAAAATGCATTTAAATTCAAGCAAAAATGGCAAAAATTACAACCTACATAATTAAAAAAAAAAATTCTTTATTTTTTTTTATTTTTTTAATTTGTATTTAATATTTTTCTCTAATATATAAATTAGGCTGTACCAGTGTTTGGACTATTGTCTTAAGTTATTTTGTTAGATCAGCTCTAGATTTGTTCTCAGTACTGACTAATCTAATGTATATGCACAAATATAATATTGTAGAGCTTCCTATAAAACATATCAATTTTAAAGATAGATGTGTGAGGGGTGTACGCATATATGCTGAGCACTGGATTTTGTAGAGTCGAGATTCACAAGTCTTCATTTACTAATAATAAAAACAATGCTTGATTAACTGTTTACTAATACTAACCTAAAGCACATGATCACGTATGTTTTGTTTGCTTTCTTGTCACTAATGTTTGGTCAGTGTTTCTGTCTGTCCTCATATCTCATTGTTAATATCGTAATATCCGTGACTCCTCTGCTTTTCTGGATGTGCTGTTTCAGGTGCTGCAACCCGTAAACCGGACGCGGTGGAGCCAGAAAAGCAGACGGATCATACGGTGAAAATTGCCGGTGTTATCGCTGGGATTTTACTCTTCGTCATCATTTTCCTCGGCGTGGTGCTGGTGATGAAGAAACGGTAGGAGATCTTCCTTCTTTCTACAGTATTCACTCTGATTCATCTGATGATCTTCAGTGTGTTTCTGCTGTCTTCATTTTTACACCTCTGCACTCACACTGACCTGTCAATCAAACAGAGAGCCCCGCCCCCACACTCACCTCATTGGTCACTCTGAAATTGGCACTTTAGGGAAAAGTCATGTTGAATCATAGTGCTGAGTTTAAAAAGGTGCACTTATGAGGTTTAAAAAAATCCAAATATGAATTATACTCTGCAAATTTTCAAGTTTAAATGAAGATTAATAATCATAATCACCAGAACGTTTTAATGACATTTTTAACTAAAATTATGACAAAATAAATGATTTTTATTTTTTGAGATATGTCAGAATTATTAAATAAATGTGAGATTAAAGAGTAAAACAATATATTAAAACTTTAAGTACTTTTATTAGTCCATATTATGTTAATAGAGGATGAGAAAATATAATTATGATTAATTAAACAAGGACTAATTTAGGTACAAGTTGTGATATACCCCAACTATGAGATAAAGAGACATTGCAAATGTTAAAATTTGAAATTACGACTGGAAATTGACATGAGTATTTAAAAAAAAATGTTTAGAAGTCAAGATTATGACAGTGAGGAGTCATTTATTTTAAAAAGCTGAAATTGACAGTCATCGTTTTGAGATGATATAAAGAGTTGAATATGGGATAATAAAAACAATTGGGAATTCTCACAGTAAATTATAATAATTGAGATCAAATACTGAAAATTAATAATTATGAGATATAATGTTAAAATTATGGGATAACAGGTCAATTAAAAGAAATTAATTGACACCCAACATCAGCGAGTCACATTAAAATTAGCATTCTATTAGATAATTGTGACAAAATGCTAAATTGTGAGAACTTAATAGCATTTTCTCATAATAAAAATTCTCATAATATATGCAAATATATATAAAGTTCAATTTTTTTACATTTTCATGCTAAATGATAAGGATAAAAACAAGAAATGCAGAAAGTTACATTTATGAGAAATTCATTGTTACTGCAGCACACTATAAATAATATGACAAAAAATGTCAAGACAGCAGATATTTTTAGGTTGCTCTAAAGTATTTTTTGTTTTGATGTTTTAAATTATTGTATCAATAAATTATTGTGATAAAGGAATCAGTTTTCAGCTATTTTTACTTAAGTATGCAAGGTTTAACTTAATATTTCTAGTTGACATGACTAAAAAGTTTATTTTACTCAAGAAATAAAATTCTTTACAGTGAAACTAAATGGTTAAAATTTGAGATAAATGATAAGTTAAAATAATGACAAAAATGATAAGTTAAAATAATGAGATAAATGATAAGTTAAAATTATGAGATAAATGATAAGTTAAAATTATGAGATACATGATGAGGTAAAATTATGAGATAAATGATGAGGTAAAATTATGAGATAAATGATAGGTTAAAATTATGAGATAAATGATAGGTTAAAATTATGAGATATATTCATTGGTGTCAATATAGCACACTAGAAAAATAATTAAAAAAATGCTAAAGTATTAACATTATAAGTTTAATTATAAGATAAATATTGTTAAAAGCATAAGATACACATATTAGTTTTACTGCAGTACACTATAAAAATTATATGACAAAGTGAAATATTTTTGTTACTTTAACTTATTTTTTATACATTGTTATCCAATTTAACCTAATATTTCTAGTCAGTTTGATTGATCATTTTATTTGACTAAAATATATATTTTTCCACGGCAACTAAATGGTAATTAAGATTATAAATGATTTTTCTCATGAGGTAAATATTCCAAAAGTCAAGACTAAATGGTAATTGAGATGAAAAAAAATAAATGCAAAAAGTTAAAATTATGAGAAATTTATTAGTGTCACTGCAGCAAGCTATAAAAAATTTGCGATAAAAAGTCAAATATTATGTTGCTTATGTTGCTTTTAACTTATTTTTATTTGAATCAGGCTTCAGCATTTTTATAATACAAAGTTTCACTTAATATTTCTAGTCAGTTTGACTGATGCAAGTTGACATGACTAGAGATTTCATGTCAAATTTCCTTGGAAAAAAAAAATTATATATATATATATAAATATATATATTTATCTATATTTCATTAATATAAAAAAGGATTCATTGGATTTGTTCAATAGTTTTAAGGTAAGCAGTTGCAAACAATTTCTTTGATCTGAAATTAAACAAATTAAGTTGAACATTAATAAATCTAATTTGTGTAAATCCAGCCCATCTAAATGGTTTTCAACCACTTACCTTAAAAATGTGATGATCATTAAATAAGTAATGAACATAATAAGCAATATATTGATCATAATAATGCAATGCCATGAATCCTTTTTTTAGAGCGGTGCATCAGTCAGAGTGTCAGTGATTGACTTACAGCGACTCTCGACATTAAAACCCGACAAAGTGTTCAGGATCTAAAAAACAAACGGCATCTTGAGCTTCAGAGATCTCCGGTGTCAGAAAACATCCAGCGAACACATGAAAGTCAAAGCAATCTCAGCTGACGCTCCTCAAACGGATGCTTTTGTCAGCCCGACGCAGAATAATTGATTTGATCGCTCTGATAAGCACCATTACACGCTTTGTGGCACCAAATACATGCCGCCTGATGAAATATTAATATTTTCCTCTCAAACAAACGCCGTTACTTTAATGACCCGGCGACGGGAAACCGCACAAATATTTTTCCAAGTGCAGAAAAAGAAGAGAAAAGGCGAGATAAGAGAGAAAATTTGATGAAAGGCCATTTTTTTATTTTATTTTATTTTCAAAGAGACGCCCAAGGCTTGTTGCTCCAGGCGAGTTTACATTAGATCTGGAGTAAAAAGAAAAAAATCATGCAAATAAAATCCTGTGGCTCAGACTGCGAGGTGTTTTCTCTGCTTTCAGATGTCAAGTGCAGGCAGGGCTAGTAAATATGGTTTTAATGAGAGTCATTACACGCTCAGAATATAAAGGGTATTTGTCTTTATTGATTTCACTGTTGAGCTTCAGAATGGCGAAACGTTTGAAGAGGGATGTCTTTATTGATTAATTAATTTATTTATTTCGCTGAGCATGCAGATTGTTTGAATGCATCGGACGGGTTTAATAACCTCAGAATTGCATGTTAAATCTCAGTGTTATTTGATTGAAATGAGTTATTAAGTCAGGACTGAGGTCAGATTTAAAGGGAAAGTTCACTCAAAAATAGACATTAACTCAGTATTTATTCAGCGTTTAGTGTTTTATAATGCTGAACTCAAAAAAAGATATTTTGAAGAATGTTTAAAAAAATGCAGCAATAGATTCCTATTGTATTTTTAATTACCTACTGGTGTCAGTGGGCATCAGTTCCCAACATTCTGCAAAATATCTTCTTTTGTGTGAAAAATTGTCATACACTAATCTAAATGATGAGATGATCAAAAAATGACACAGATCTAAATTATGAGATAATCAAAACAACAACACAATCTAAATTGAGATTAAGAAAAATCTAAGCAATGACAATTTAAATTCTGATAAAAAAAATCTGAACTAAGACACAATCTTAATTATGAGATAATAAATCAAAACAATGAAACAATCTAATTTGAGATAAATATCAAAACTAACACAATCTTAATTATGAGATAACAATCAAAACAATGACAATTTAAATTGAGATATACCAAAACAATGACACAATCTTAATTATGAGATAACAATTAAAACAATGACACAATCTAAATTGAAATAAATATCAAAACAATGACACAATTTAGATTATGAGTTAAAAATCTAAACTGACATGACCTAAATTATGAGATAAAAATTTGAACGACACAATCTTAATTATGTGATAAAAATCAAAACAATGACACAATCTAAATTATGAGATAAAAAATCTAAAAAAAAAAAGACTTAATCTGAATTGAGATAAAAAAAAAACTAAATCCACAATCTAAATTATAAGATAAAAATTTAAACAACGACACATTCTAAATTATGAGATAAAAAAAAAAAAATGAAACAATATGAATTGAGATTAAAAAAATCTAAACTATGACATATCTAAGCTATGAAATAAAAACTATGATAAAATTATGAAATTATCAAGGTCAATATTATTCTGTTCAATAGCATAAAGAAACATTTAGATATGAATGACGACAGGTTTTTTTTTTAGGTGAACTGTCTCTAAGATTACCTACTGTAGAGTCGTTCAACTGAGTCAAAAGGGTTTTTATCCTTCACTGCTGTGCTCTTTCTGTCTTCCCTTTGTCTCTCTGACCTCCTGTACTGTACTTTACTGTACTTTACCCTACTGATGGTCATCATGAAGCAAGAATCAGAGCCACTTATTCAGTCTATTGCAGAAGTCCTGCTGCGTGTGTTTTATCAATGAGCTCTACGACTGATTAGCAGATTATGAATATTCAGTACACTTCATTAATAAATCATTAGATGAACATTAAGTTGTGTGCATTGGTATGTGAATTATTAAGCCATTAGTTTGCTTTCAGTATAGTGAAACACTTGAGTTTGACACTCATAAATACTGTATATCCGCTTTTCGTGAATGAGATCTTCCAGTGTGTTGTACTGTTGAGTTCAGTGGAGATTAATTAGCTGACAAACACTAATGATTCGACATACTGCAAGATGAGAAATACAAAACAAAACCCCCAAACACTAAACATTTCTGCTAAAATATTATTATTTATTTATTTCATTACAAGGCAATGCAGTGCAAAATTCAGGTAAAATGCATTAAATAAAGAAATATTTAAATAAATGTGTAATGCATGTAAAATAATGTTATGCTAATGCAAAAAAATTATATATATTACAGCCATTCTTGTCATGTAAAGTGATGAATTTTGTTAAAATATATATATTTAAATTAAATATTATTTTATGGTGCAGAAACACAAGCAGAACAGGTTTATGTAATTATTTACACTGTTTAAATTGGCAACTAATTGTATACATCATTTTCGCATTACAAAAATTAGGTGCAAAAATTGTACAAAAAAAAGTATATATTATTTATTTTTATTCATAAACTAGCCTGATAAATGTAGTCAATATATGAATATTTTCATGAATTCCTCACCACTAATTTTATTAGCCTCAGCCTAAATATGACACTTTCTCATGAATTATTAATGCTATTAACATTAACTGCCACACCTTAAGCTCCGCCTACAGCTCAGTCTCACAGCCATATTTTTTTATATTTAACTCAGCCCAAATATGACACCTGCTTATCAATTAATTATATCTACAGTAAGTTCTCCACCCACATATAATGTCACAGCCCTATGCTTATTTATGCCAGCCTACATATGAGTCCTAGTCATGAATTATTAATGCTATGAGTGCTGATTGCCACCCACCCCTTATACTCCGCCTACAGGCTTATTATAGTTTGCCTCAGCCTAAATATTATGCTTGCTCATGAAATATTATTGCTATTTATACTGACTGACACACCCACAACTTAAGCTCTGCCTATAGCCATATTTTCATTCGCGTTAGCCTAAATATGACTGCCAAACCCACACCTTAAGCTCCTCCCACAACCTTATTTTGTTTATTCACGTCAGCTTAAATATGACATCTGCTTATGAATTGATATTAACACTGGTTGTCACAACTAAAACCCCACCCACAATCTTATTTATATTCCCGTCAGCCTAATTGTAATGTATGCTCATGAATTATGAACACTGACTGCCATACTGACACTAAGCTCCGCCCACATCCTTCAATTTATGTCAGCCTAATTATGGTAATGTATGCCCATGAATAATTAACATTGACTGCCACACCCAGATCGTAAGCTCCGCCCACAACATTATTCTTATTCGCATCAGCATAAATATGACTGATTATTGACATTAACACTGACTGCCACGCCCACACCTTAAGCTCCGCCCACAACTTCTCTCACAGCCTTATGCTTGTTCACAACAGCCTAAATGTGACACCTGTTTATAAAATATTAACATTATTACCTCTGATTTATTAATATTAACATGTCTGCTCATTAATTATTAACACTGACTGCCATACCCACACCTTAAGCTCCACCCACAACAATATTTTGTATTAACATCAGCAAAATATGACACCTGCTTATGAATTATTAATATTAAGACTGATTTATTAATGTTATTAACATGCCTTCTCATGAATTATTAACACTTACAATCACGCCCACACCTTAAGCTCCACCAACCTCTTTTTCACAGGCTAATGTTTATTCATTACAGCTTTAATGTGATACCTTCTTATGAGTTATTAATATTAAGACTGATGTATTAATGTTATTAAAATGCCTTCTCATGAATTATTAACACTGACTGCCCCACCACACTGTAAGCTCCGCCCACATCCTTTGATTTATTTATGCCAGCCTAATTATCATGATGTATGCTCATGAAGTTAATAACACTGAATGTCACACCCACAACATTATTTTTATTCCCATCAGCAAAATATGACACCTTCTTATGAATTATTAATTATATTAACACACCTTCTCATAAACCATTAACACTGACTGTTACTTCTGCTCGTTAAGCTCCACACGCACCTTCTCTCAAAGCCTTATGTTTATTCACGACAGCCGAAATGTGACACCTGCTTATTAATTTCTTACAACAAGACTGATTTATTAACATTATTAACACGCCTGCTCATAAATTATTAACACTGACTGCCACACCCACACCTTAAGCTCCACCCACACCTTCTCTCACAGCCTTATGTTTATTCACGACAGCCGAAATGTGACTCCTGCATATTAATTTCTTACATCAAGACTGATTTATTTACATATTAACATGCCTGCTCATGAATTAACACTGACTGCCACACCCACACTATAAGCTCCGCCCACATCATTTATTTTATTATATTAGTCTAATTATGATGATGTATGCTCATGAATTATTAACACCGAATGTCACACCCACATTGTAAGCTCTGCCCACAACATTAGTTTTGTTCGCATCAGCATACATATACCACCTGCTCACGAATTATTAACATTAACACTGATTTGGTAACATAATTAACATGCCCGCGCTTAAATTATTATCACTTACTGCCACGCCCATACCTTAAGCTCCACCCACACCTCTTTCACAGCTTTGTGGTTATTCAGGACAGCCTAAATGTGATGAATGAACACTGACTTAATTAACATGCCTTATGAATAATTAACACTGACTGCCACGCCTACACCATAAGCTCCGCCCAGAACAGCTCCCACTGACTGCAGATAGGAACTCTTTCTCACATGTGTCACCATAATCAGGTTTTGTTCATTTCTTTCTCTCTATTTTTCGTACATTAATATTTTTACTTTTTCTTTCCTTCCATTTTCATCCCCCCCTCCACCCCCTCCACCACTGCTTTTGCCCCTCCACCCCACTCGGCAGAAGATCCTATCACTCCTACACTTACTACCTGTAAGTAACCACTTTGTGAAAACTAGTTTCAGTGCTTTTTTCTTTCTTTTTTTCTTTCTCTCTCTCTCTCTTCACGCTCTCCTCTTTTTAATATTCATGCATGATTGCGTGGCTTGTGCTTCCTTCAAACCGCATTCTGATCTCCAGCCGGCCGGACAGCGCTGCATTGCTTTAATGACGGATACTGAAACCAATCCCAGCATTGATGAACTGGCCTGCGTTTTGGCCTTGTGAATGATTCATCAGAGCGAACGCTGGGAGAGAAAAACATATATGCTAATTCTCCTCTGGAGGAAATGCTCTTTGGTGCGGTTTGAAGGAAAGATCACATGATCACAAGAATTCCCGTAGAGTTTAAGAAAGCATCAGTTCTTTTCCTTCCCATTGCTGTTTAATGAACGGATCAGTGAATCAAATGAATGAATCGACTCTCTCAGGTGTTCATCCATCAGATCACTGCTCCTGTTGCTTTCCCTTCATCTTTATTATTATTATTATTTTTTTTACATCTGTTTGTGCATGAGTCTGTCTAGTGCATGTTAATCATCACACACACACACACACACACACACACACACACACACACACACACACACACACACACACACACACACACACACACACACACACACACACACACACACACACACACAGTCAAGAATCAAGTGACATTCAAACGAATCAAGTGACTCTCAAATTATTAATCAAATCATTGAACTGAATGCTTGATATTTGACACACCTGATGTGATGAAACACATTCACTTATTTATAAATTTGACTGATATTATTGTTATATTGGTTATGTTAGCATTATTTCTGATGGCTGGAATGGAAAGATTAAATGCCCTCTCCCTTTAGCTTACCTTATTTAAAGCATTATTTTATTTATTTATTGTATTCAGATTTGATAACTGACCATTGTACGATCAGGATAATTAAGGTTTATTAAATAATATCAACTTTTGATTTAAGTAATGCATTGATAGATGTTGAATTGAGCACTAAGTAAGATTAATAAATACCTTGGATGTGTGTATATTTCTTATTTATTGAATAATTAAAGTAGTTATTTTTAAGAAATATGTATACTTAATTGAACACAAGCAGAATACATTTAGAAATCCTGTAGTTTCGACATTTATTATTATTGTTATTATTATTATTATTATTATTATTATAGTTTAATTGTAGATTATATTATGCATATATTATTCATATAATCATGTTTTTATTTTTGAATAAGGAAGTTGCAGAAAAATCTAAAGCATTTATGCATCTTATTTATTAAAAAAATAAATACCTGTAAATAAATGCATTTAATTTAATATTTTTGTTTCTAAAAATGTAAAATAATTATGAAAAATGATCCAGCATTATTATTATTATTATTATTATTATTATTATTATAGTTTATTGTAGATTGTTATGTATATATTATTCATATAATTTTGTTGTTTAATTTTACATAGCAAATCAATGAATTGCATAAAGAAGTTATTAGCATTTAAAGCATTTATGCATCTTGTTCATTTACTGATACTGTACGTATATTATTTCAAATATGAAATAAGTAAATACAGGTAAAAATTAAAAATCATTTTTAGTAATAATAATAACTAAAAATTATTTTAAAAAATTCTAAAGCCATTTATAAAAAATGCTAATGATTATGAAAAATGATCCAGCATTGCCTGAAATTATTTGACACGCCTGATCTGATGATACACATTCACATATTTGTAAATTCAGATTTGATAACTGACCATTGTACGTTCAGATTATTTAAGTAATTAAATAATATCAACTTTTGATTTAAGTAATGCATTGATAGATGTTGAATTGAGCACTAGGTAAGATTAATAAATGCCTTGGATGTGTGTATATTTCCTATTTATTGAATATTTGAAGCAATTACTTTTGAGAAATGTGTATACTTAATTGAACACAAGCGGAATACATGTGTAAAGCTTGTAGTTTGTACGTTTATATATCATACATTATTATTATTAGAGTTTAATTATTCATTATATTATGCATATATTATTCATACAATCTTGTTTTTATGTTTGGATAGCAAATAAATGAAATGCATAAAGAAGCTGCACAAATATCTAAAGCATTTATGCATCTTGTTCATTTGCTGATACTGTACATTATTCTAATTGAATTTATTGAGTTGTTTTGTTGCTCTTTTACAGTGTTTACATTATTCAATTAAATTTTCAGATGATATGAAATAAACACACATAAATAAATACGTTTAATTTGATATTTTTGTTTAACGTTAACAAATAAGTTATATTAATAAGCATGAGTTAATTAAAAATGCTATCAATGATTTCTGAAGGCGTTTATAAAATAAATAATGAATGAAAATAATTATAATAATAAATGAACCAGCATTGCCTGATAATGAGAATAGATTCGTTGCATTATTTATTCACCTTTGTTCATGTTTTAGTTCAAAGCAAATCAAAAATGTATTTATGAAGCACCTTAAAAACACAGCGTGTAGCACAAAGTAAGCATAAAACACAACAAAATACACCGATATAGTCAACAACACAACAATGCAGAAAGAAATATAGAGTACAATCGCATACAAATATTTCCAGTCAAATAACATTACATATCATTGACTTAACTTTAAAAATGCCTTGGACGTTGGGTCAAATATGGATATTTGATAATTCTTTTAAATTAAACTTACATTTTTGACCATATTTGACCCAATGTTGTGTTAAAACACAGGTGTCAAACTCCTGGAGGGCCGCAGCTCTGCACAGTTCAGCTTTACCTCTTATTAAACACACCTGATCAAACTCAGCAAGTCCTTCAGGCTTGTTTGAAACCTACAGGTAAGTGTGTTGGAACTAAACAGTGCAGAGTTGCGGCCCTCCAGGAACTGAGTTTGACACCTGTGGGTTAAAAGAACACAGCATTAGTCTAAGTGTGTAGTAAACACTGAAATAAACATTAAGTACACTCTTAAGAACATCCCTTCTTTCTGTATTTGTGTGTGTTTTGTGTTGGCGAATTGCATTATGGGATGTAGATCTCTGCTCTGTCCACTTCTGATGTTGAAAATTCAACTCTACAGTTTAACAAAGTGACTTTATTGACCTTTTTAGTGGTTTAAAATAATATAAGTGTGTTAAATAACAGTAAATGTGCTGCAGTTTATTACAAGGTTTCTGTAGCGTAATGTACAACAGCAGCACACACAATACAGCACTGCGGACATGCAGAAAACACACTTCTTTGTTAACTTTTCATGGTTAAATCAAGATCTCATAATGCAATTCAGAAGCAAAATGACATGGAAAAAACAAACAAACATGAATCACAAAATATGTAAAACTGCTAAATTGCGGATATTTATTTACAGTGTAGAATGAACAGACGCATTGTTTCCTGATAGTCAACTTAGTAAAGTTTGTTGCGGCTCTGCATGAATTAATGTGCTTTATTTATAGCGTCTGGAATCTGCGGTTTAATCTGCTTTATTTGCGCGGAGGGATTCCTTCAGGCCTTCAAACGTGACATTCATGCAGGAGCGAGAGAAAGTCGCATCTGTTTGTGTCGGGATCCGCAGCCTTCAGCCAGGATTAGACGAAGATCCAGAGTCTGTTGATCAAATCCCCCGATATGGAGAGCATCTTCAGCATTTATAACTCTCTCTATATTTGGACACACAATACTGAACACCAATATCATTACATTAGGAGCAGGCTGCTCTTCTGCTATTCTGAAAACAAATGATTTATTGCAGTTAAGACTTTTTTAAAGGTAAATAGCTGCAAACAATTGATGTGGGCTTAGTTTTACAAACAATTTAAGTGGAGGTGGCACGGTGGCTCAGTGGTTAGCACTGTGGCCTCATAGTAAGAAGGTCGCTGGTTTGAGCCCTGGCTGGGTCAGTCGGTGTTTCTGAGTGGAGTTTGCATGTTCTCCCCCTGTTGGTGTGTGTTTCCTCCGGGTGCTCCGGTTTCCCCCACAGTCCAAACACATGCGCTATAGGGGAATTGATCAACTATATTGGCCGTAGTGTATGAGTGTGTGTGTGTGAATGAGTGTGTGTGGGTGTTTCCCAGTACTGGCTTGCGGCTGAAAGGGCATCCGCTGTGTAAAACATATGCTGGAATAGTTGGCAGTTCATTCCACTGTGGTGACCCCTGATGAATAAAGGGACTAAGCTGAAAGAAAATGAAGTTGGACGTTCCTACATTTAATTAGCCCAAATTCAGCCCACATCAATTTTTAGCTCACTGCATTTGATATTTAACTGAGGAGCTTTGAGACACTCATTGCTGAACCGTATATATGTGTTGTGTAATCAGTCCATGAGCAGCATCAGCTTTGGGAGTGTAATCAATGGAGACTTGGAGCAGGTGTGTGTTTGTGTTGCATGACAGGATTTGTAGTCCATATGCCAGCAGATTAGTAGTCTGTTAGCGATCTGCACAGGCTGGATCATTGGTGACCGTGACATTATGCATTATTGTTTTTTTATCATTTATTATGTTTTTTTTTTATAATATGCAAAAAAAGTTGTTTTTATTTTTAGATGGCAAATAAATTAAGGAAGTTGTGCAAATATCTAAAGCATTTAGACATCTTGTTTTAAACTATCTTTAGGACAAAATGAACCCTCTTAAGAAATTATTTTTTTAGTTTGTCTTGTTAACCTAATTAACCAACACTGTAAAAAAATAAAAAATTAAAAAATAAATATGTATTATTTATATATATTTAATATATAAAAAAATTATTTATATATATATATATATATATATATATATATATATATATATATATATATATATATATATATATATATATATACATAATTGAATTAATTTTTTTATTTGATTTAGTTTTTAAGACCCACTTTATCAAAATATGAAAACTGTTTATATATATATATATATATAAATATATATATATATATATATTTTTTTTTATTTATTTATTTATTTTTATATATATATATATATATATATATATATATATATATATATATATATATATATATATATATATTATATATATATATATATATATATATATATATATATATATATATATATATATATATATATATATATATATATTTATATTTATATATATATATTTATATATATATATATATATATATATATATATATATATATATATATATATATATATATATATATATATATATATATATATATATATATATAAATAAATAAAAAAAAAATATATATATATAAACAGTTTTCATATTTTCTTATTTATCATTATTATCATTATTTAAAAAAAAAAATGTCCTGTTTATTTTTGGTTCTGAATTGCATTATTGGATTTTGATCCTGCTTCCGACAATTTATAGGCTTAAAAAGTTTCAAAGAAGTGTGTTTTCTGCACATGTATTAGTGTGCAGTGCTGTATTGTGTGTGCTGGTGTTGTATATTACGCTACAGAAATCTTGTAATAAACTGCAGCACATTTTCTAGTATTTTGCACACTTTTTTCTCTAGAGATTATTTCTTAGATTATTTTAAACCACTAAATTGTCAATAAAAGTCATTTTGTTAAACTGTAGAGCTGAATTTTCAGCATCCACAGTGGATAGAACAGAGATCAACATCCCATAATGCAATGGGCTATATGCACAGCTAGTGTTTTTTTCTTATCGATAAACTTCTGGTGAAAGCTTAATGTGACTTTCTTTTTTATTTTATTCGTTTTTTTTTTGTTTTTACAGTATCAACATTATAATGTAATTAATGTAACCAATCAAATATGCTTAAGCATTCATTTATTTGTTGAAGCGTAAAACAAAATGAAAAGCCATGAAAAGCACACGACATCATGATCAGCAAGCTAGTGTGGAATCTTCATTGAAAATACTGGGGTAAAATCAAATGTTCATATTTTAAACACATGGCATGGAAAATGTTCATTTAATGCAGTGCTTCTTATAGAGTCTGAGACCCACTTTATATTGTATATCAGTCAGTGAAGATGATAAGTAAAGAAAACAGACTTTAAACGCAGAGATTTTGTAACGGCATACAGTTGAGAGAGAGCTTTAGTTGGGCTACTGAAAATTAAAGTTCTTCTGCATACACCTCATTCACAACCTGAAATAAACCCATAACACACAAAATATGAAACTGTAGATTAACCGATTTTTTCAGTGTGGTGCAGCCTTTAAATTAGACTTTAAGCTCAATAAATAATATCTAGTAAATATTATGCGCTGTCATCATGGCAAAGATTAAAGAAAGTAGTTATTAGCGCTCCAGAGTGCTCTTTAACAGATTTCATCTAAACATAACTCATAATAACTCTAAACTTTTAATAACTCATCTCTAATAACTGATTTATTTTCTCTTTGTCATGATGACAGCACATAATATTAGACTAGATATTCTTCAAGACACTAGTATTCAGCTTAAAGTGACATGTAAAGACTTCACTAGGGTAATCAGGGTAAAGTTAGGGTAATTAGGCAAGTCATTGTATAACAGTGGTTTGTTCTGGAGACAATCCAACACTAATATTGCTGAAGGGGTGAATAATATTGACTACAGCAGTTTTTACACACACACACACACACACACACACACACACACACACACACACACACACACACACACACACACACACATATATAGGAAATACTGTCAAAAATGTCTTGCTCTGTTAAACATCACTCAGGATATATTTGAAGAAGAATTAAATTATTCGAGTAATTTAGTGCTTCATCACAGATTAATATTATCAATGTATTTAAGTGTGAAGTTTCAGCCCATTGTGTCCTCCATATTCACAAACCATCATGACATAAACCGTAGAAATCTCCTCTGGTCTCTCTCTCTCAGATGTTCCCGTTAACTCGGTGTTCAAGCGAGCGGGAGGCCTTAATTAAATCCTTCAGCGAAGCCTCACGCAGAACAAGAAACAAATTAATTGTAACAAGACGATGTGCATTTGTCTCGGCTGATGGCGGCTATGGAAGCAGAAAAAAAGCCCAGAGAGATTTCCCAGTCGGGCCGCGGGCTCACCGTCGCCCTCTGATGCAGATAATGAAACCCTCCGTACTATAAATGGTAATGGATCAGACCGGGAAAGTTTGGAAATGAGTCACCAGCAGCAATCAGACTCTTTAATTAAATTAGGGTCCAATTAGCGTCTATTAATGGGTGCGTGCAGCATACCTGGGGATTTAGGGCTGGAAATCCTGCTGAAAGCTCTGTGGAGATGAATGCATCACCGGGGCTTATGAAGCATTAAACGCACACACACACACACACACACACACACACACACACACACACACACACACACACACACACACACACACACACACACACACACCTGTAAACCTGTGAACCGATGAACCTGCATAATCCCAGACATTCATGATGTACTCATCTCTGTGTTGGACATGCTGCTGATAGTGGTTGCTAGGGTGTTAGTGTAGTCTGAGCAGTTTCTACGATATTCTGGGTGGTTTTTAGTGGTTTTGGGTGGTTTCTAGTGGTAGTGGGTGGTGTTGTGAATTCTGGGTCATTACTAGGGTGTTACGGGTGGTTACTAGGATTTTATGTGCAATTGCATTGGTTGCTAGGGTGTTAGGGTTAATTGTTATGGTATTCTGGGTGGTTGCTAGGGTGTTATTGGTAATTGTTATGATAATCTGGGTGGTTGCTATGGTGTTAGTGTAGTCTAAGTGTTTGCTATGATATTCTGTGTGGTTGTTAGAGTGTTGTGTGTAATTGGTATGGAATTCTGGGTGGTTGCTAAGGTGTTTTGAGTAATCGCTATGGTATTCTGGGTGGTTACCAGGGTGTTATTGGTGGTTGCTAGGATATTATGTACAATTGTTGTGGTTGCTAGGGTGTTATGAGTAATTGTTATGGTAATCTGGGTGGTTGCTATGGTGTTAGGGATAATTCTTATGGTATATTGGGCGGTTGCTAGGATGTTAGTGATTTCATGGTATTTTTATTCTGGGTGGTTGCTAGGGTGTTATGAGTAATTGCTATGGTATTATCAGTGGTTGCTAGGGTGTTATGAGCAATTGCTTTGGTTTTCTGAGTCATTACTAGGGTGTTATGGGTAGTTGCTAGGATGTTACGTGCAATTGCTGTGGTTGCTAGGGTGTTATGAGTAATTGTTATGGTAATCTAGGTGGTGGTTAGGGTGTTATGGTTAATTTTTATGGTATTCTGGGTGGTTGCTAGGTTGTTATGAGTAATTGCTATGGTAATTTTATTTTGCGTGGTTGCTAGGGTGTAAGGTCATTTCTATGGTGTTATCAGTAGTTGCAAGGATGTAAGTAATTGCTATGGTATTAATATTTTCAGTGGTTGCTAGCGTATAATGAGTAGTTGCTGTGATATTCTGGGTGGTTGCTAGGGGGATGTTGCTAATTGTTATCGTAACCTGGGTGGTTGCTGTGGTGTTATGGTAGTCTGAGCAGTTGCTATGATATTCTGGGTGGTTGCTAGGGTGTTCTGTGTAATTGGTATGGAATTCTGGGTGGTTGCTAAGGTTTCATGAGTAATTGCTGTGGTATTCCGGGTCATTACTAGGGTGTTATAGGTGATTGCTAGGATGTTATGTGCAATTGCTGTGGTTGCTAGGGTGTTATAAGTAATTTCTGTGATATTCGAGGTGGTTGCTAGGGTGTTATGGCTAATTGTTATGGCATTCTGGGTGGTTGCTAGGGTGTTATTTGTAATTGCAATGATATTCTTATTCTGGGTGGTTGCTAAGGTGTTATGGTTGATTGCTATGGTATTTTCAGAATTATTGCTATGATATTTTGGGTTGGTTGCTAGGGTGTAGAATTCTGAGTGGAGGTTAAAGTGTTTTAAATAATTGCTAAGGTTTTCTGAGTGGTTGCTAGGGTGTCCACAGCACATGCTAGGGTTGTTAGGGTGTTCTGAATTTCTGCTGTAGTATTCTAGGGTGTTCTGAGTAATTGCAATGAGGTGCTGGCTTGTTCTTTTGTTGTTAATGGAGTCTGATGTATTACTATAGTTCAGTGTTTCTCAACCATGTTCCTGGAGGACCACCAGCTCTGCACATTTTCCTGTCTCCTTAACTAAACACACCTGATTCAGATCATCAGGTCATTAGCAGAGACTGGAAGACCTGTACTGGGTGTGACAGACAGTGGAGACATCCAAAACATGCAGTGCTGGTGGGCCTCCAGGAACGTGGTTGAGAAACACTGCTATAGTATACTGTGTGGTTGCTAGGGTGTTTGGGATTGTTGCTAGCATGTTGGCAGTAATTGGTGTTTAAGTGGATTCTGGGTGGTTTCTATGGTCTGGGTATTTGCTTAAGACTTATTTAGGCATGTATTATTTGCATTGTCTGTCTCATACATGAAGCTATGAAACCACGTCTTTAATATTTCTGTAAAGTTGTTTAATTTATGCCTTCTCTATGACTGATCAGTTTAACTGTAGTGCTTTTAGACTTAATGAGCCGTGTTTTAGTGCTGAATGTCCTCTTTTAAATGTGGGTTTGTGAGTTTCTGAAGTGCATCCAGCACACACGGCTGTTTTTGCGCATCTATTTAAAGACAGACGAACACTCATCCCATTTGTTAGAGCTCTAAAATATTTATTTCCAGCATGTGGTGATGTTGCTGGAGTCTGAGCGGCTTCAGAGATCTGCTCAGTGGATGTTTGAGTGGAGCTGCAGGTTACACTGACACTAATAGTTTAATGGACAGGGTAATAGCATTAGGGTGTAGTGCACACTCGCTCTGATGCTGTACTGGCCATCAGTGCTGCTCTGACGATATTGATGCGGCAGTGGGTTCAGTGAGGGTCCCACTTTAAAGCGTGATCACGGTATGATTTTGAGGGTGCTTATATGGCCATGCGAGTAAACTGAAACACCTGCTTCATGTTGATGCTGCTCTACATAGTTACTGTGAGTGTTTGTGACAGATGCTGATGAGCAGCAGATGTTTGTGATGCAGATTTCAGCTTCACCTGCAACCGTTTAATTAAACTGTCAACACATTACTTCTTAATATTTCTCAGCGTCATGAAGGAGCTCGTTCGCACGTTAAAGCATATTACAATGATCCGAATATGAACAGCTGGATTATTAATAAGCATGTGTAAATGTAATGCTTAATTTTAATATGTTAGCTGCTGCACTATAAGTATTGCATCAATGTCAGTTGTTTATTAATGAATTTCTTTGTGTCTCTGTTTTCATTTGATTTAAATTGAGGTCTTAATTATATCTGGCAATGGGGAATTTACATTTATTTGAATGTTTATTAATTTACATTAATTCTTAATAACAACAATACCTACTCTGGTCCTCTTACAGTATTTATTTTCAATATATAAATATTAAGCAATTAAATATCTGCATATTATCTTAATATTTCTCCACATCATGCCCAAAGAGCTGCTTCACACATGAAAGCATATTACAATGATCATGACAAACCTGAACAGCTGGATTATTAATACGCATATAAAAATATAACGCTTAATATTCATGCAAATAAATGAACATATCAGCTGCTGCTTCATAATTATTTGCTTCAATATTTGTTGCTTATTCTTTTTCTCCTCTGTTTTCATTTGGTTTAAATGATGCCTTAATTATATATATAAGGAATATATAATTATATTCCTTTAATACTATTCTACCTATTCTTAATTATATCTAGTTTAAGTTTATTTAAATGTTTATAAATATGTAAAACAATGCCTACTTTAGTCAAAATGCATCAACTATTTTAAACAAATAAATATTATGCAATTTAATATATATTATCTTAATATTTCTCAGCATCATATAATCCTTCATGCATGAAGAGCTCATTCACACATTAAAGCATATTACTGTGATCATATTACAGGCAAACATGAACAGCTGGATTATTAAAATGCATATAGAAATATATCAGTTGTTTATTATTATTATTTTTATTATTATTATTATTATTTTATTGTTGTTATTATTATTATTATTATTATTATTATTATTTTATTATTGTTATAATTATTATTATTATTTTGTTATTATTATTATTATTTTATTGTTATTATTATTATTATTATTTTATTATTGTTATTATTATTATTATTATTATTATTTTATTGTTATTATTATTATTATTATTTTATTGTTATTTTATTGTTATTATTATTATTTTATTGTTATTATTATTATTTTATTGTTATTTTATTATTATTATCATTATTATTATTTTATTGTTATTTTATTATTATTATTATCATTATTATTATTTTATTATTGTTATTATTATCGTTATTTTATTATTATTATTATTATTATTATTATTTTCTCTCAGTTTTTATTTGGTTTTAATGATGTCTTAATTATATCTGGCAATGGGGATTTTACATTTATTTAAATGTTTATTAATATGTAAAATCATTGTAAATAAAAACTATGAAACTATAAAAATACATTAATTATTTGAAATAGTTAAATATTATGCAATTTGATATATGCATATTATCTTAATATTTCTCCACATCATGTAATCCTTCATAAACCAAGAGCTTGTTCACACATTAAAGCATATTAAAATAATCATATTACAGCCAAACCAGAACAGCTGGATTATCAATAAGCATGTATACATATAATGCTTAATATATATAGCAGGTGATGCATCATAATTATTTGCATCAGTATCAGTTGATTATTAATATTATTCTTTATGTCTTCATTTGGTTTAAATGATGCCTTACTCATATCTGTCAATGGGGAATTTACATTTATTTCAATGTTTATTATGTAAATATGCATATTTTAAATTGCATAATATTTATATATTTATTGTGACTAGAGTTGGCATTATTTTTTTATTTACAATGAATTTACATTTATTTAGATGTTTATTGATATTTAAATTCATTGTAAATAAAAGCAATGCCTACTCTAGTCAAAATATGATATTTATTTAAAATATAAATAGATATTATGCAATTTAATGTATGCATATTATCTTAATATTTCTTAGCATCATCCCTGAAAAGCTCATTCACACATTAAAGCATATTACAATGATCATATTACAGCCAAACTAGAACAGCTGGATTATTAATAAGCATATACAAATCTAACGCTTAATGTTAATGCTAATAAATGAACACATCAGCTGCTGCATCATAATTATTTGCATCAATATCCAGGTAATATGTGGTTGTTTTTTCAGTTTAGTGGCTAATTGTAATGTACAATTTTAAAAAGGAGGCGTGGCACCCAACCCCACCCCTAACCCCAACCGTCATTGGGTGATGAGCAAATCATACTAAATTGTACGAATTAGATCATACCAATTCATACGAATTAGCCACTAAAGCAAAGAGTTAAGAATTGCTGTGAGACTGCATTGCAATAACTGTTGTTTATTATTTTTTTCTTTGCTTCAGTTCTCATTTGGTTTAAATGATGCCTTAATAATATTTGGCAATTGGGAAATTACATTTATTTGAATGTTTATTAGCCTAAATTAATTGCAAATAATATTTAAAATTTAACATACAGAAATATAATTCTTAATATTAATGCAAATATAATGAATATATCAGCTGTTGCGTTATTAAATATATATTCATCAATATCAGTTGTTTATTATTATAATCACTTATTTGATTTATTTGATGGGATACTAATATCTGGCAATGTTAAAATTACATTTATTTGAATGTTTATGAACCTGAATTCATTGCAAATTAAAAATACCTACTACTATAGTAATTGCAAATTGTTTATTTTAAAAATATAAATATTATACTTATATTAATTACCTTAATAGTTGAATTAGCATGTAAAAAGCATATTTAATGAGCATATAGAAACAGTGGCACTGTGCACTCAGTATTCACCACTGCTTCTTCTTTAAAGCAGGGAATGCTGGGAGACTCGCTCATGTCTGAGACGTCAAAGTCTGAGTGAAAACGTGCAGGTGACCTCTGTATCTTGCGGGAAGTGCGTTTGATGGCGCGCTGACAGCTCATGTCAGGCTTCAGTGCTCATTTCAATACGCCTGCAAAATCATCAGTCATACATACTAATAGAAAACTCGGCGTACTGCGAGCTGAAGCCCGTCCAACAAAGGGCTGCTTCAGTGTAATAGACACTCACTTATGCTTAGAACAATGGAGAACACTGTCATACCACTGATACCTGTAATACAACGCATCATGCACATCTAGATCAGCGCGTGATGAATAGTTCTTACACTTTAGATATAAATGTGAAGGTTTGCATGAGTAAAATTTGCCCTCCGTTTGCTATAGTGTTCTGGTAGACATACGACAAATGCAAAAGTGGTTACTAGGGTGTTGCTTTAGTGTTTGTGGTGGTTGCTAGGTTGTTTTGGTGGCTTCTACTGTATCTGGAGTCGTTGTTAAGGTGCTTAAAACTGTTTGGGCTGTTGGAAAGGTGTTGGTATGTAGCTACAGTATCTGTTTGCTAAGTGTTCTGGTGGATGCTTGAGGATTTAGAGTGGTTGTCAGGGTGTTGTAATGTGGTTGTTATATTGTTAGAGTGTTGCTAGTGGATGTTTGATAATATAGAGTAGTTGTCAGGGTGTTGTTATGTGATTGTTGTATTGTTAGGGTGTTGCTAGTAAATGTTAGAGAATATAGAGTAGTTGTTAGGGTGTGATAATGTGGCTGTTGTATTGTTAGTGTTGCTAGTGGGTGTTAGAGAATTTAGAGTAGTTGCCAGGGTGTTGCTATGTGGTTGTTATATAGTTAGAGTGTTGCTAGTGGATGTTAGAGAATTTAGAGTAGTTGTCAGGGTGTTGCTATGTGGTTGTTATATAGTTAGGGTGTTGCTAGTGGATTTTAGAGAATTTAGAGTAGTTGTCAGGGTGTTGCTATGTGGTTGTTATATAGTTAGGGTGTTGCTAGTGGATGTTAGAGAATTTAGAGTAGTTGTCAGGGTGTTGCTATGTGGTTGTTGTATTGTTAGAGTGTTGCTAGAGGATGTTAGAGAATTTAGAGTAGTTGTCAGGGTGTTGCTATGTGGTTGTTGTATTATTGGGGTGTTGCTAGTGGGTGTTAGAGAATTTAGAGTAGTTATCAGGGTGTGATAATGTGGTTGTTGTATTGTTAGGGTGTTACGAGAGGATGGGAGAGAATTTAGAGTGGTTGTCAGGGTGTTGCTATGTGGTTGTTATATAGTTAGGGTGTTGCTAGTGGATGTTAGAGAATTTAGAGTGGTTGTCAGGGTGTTGCTATGTGGTTGTTATATTGTAAGGGTGTTGCTAGTGGATGTTTGATAATATAGAGTAGTTGCCTGGGTGTTGTTTGATTGTTGTATTGTTAGGGTGTTGCTAGTAAATGTTAAAGAATATAGAGTAGTTGTCAGGGTGTGATAATGTGGTTGTTGTATTGTTAGGGTGTTGCTAGAGGATGTTAGAGAATTTAGAGTAGTTGCCAGGGTGTTGCAGTGCTTTTGTTATATTGTTAGGGTGTTGCTAGAGGTTGTTAGAGAATTTAAAGTAGTTGCCAGGGTGTGATAATGTGGTTGTTATATTGTTAGAGTGTTGTTAGTGTTGTTGTTAGATTGTTTATCGACCCAACCTTGTTACCTGAGTATTTAGGCTGGTTATAGGGTGTTTCTGTGTGGCAACTCTAGTGTTCTGGTGCTTTTTTGGTTAATTGGGTGTTTGCCAAGGGGTTGAGTAAAGTATTTTTGGTTGCTAGGGTGTTTTAAGGTGTTTGAGTTATGTGGTTGTCGAATTGATCAGGGTAGTTGCCAGGTTAAGGTGTTGCTGTGTGTTAAAGTGCTCTGATTGTTACCTGGGTGTTTTGGTGGTTACTAGAGTGTCTTGTGGGAATTTAACAGTGTTGCTGTGTGGTTGCTAGGATAGTATGTTGGTTGCCATCTTGCACTATAATCTGTTGGTCACACTTTATTTTGATGGTCTGTTTGTTGAATTTAAGTCACCCTGCATCTACATGCCAGCTAATTCTCATTAGATCATCAGTAGACTGTTAGGTTGGGGTTATTGTATGTTGACATGTACTTGCAAAGTTACTTATAGTCAGTTAAATGTCTGTTGAATGTCTGTATAGACAGATGTTAAGCAAACAGTCTACTAATAATCAAATGGAACATCAAAATAAAGTGTTGCCGATCTGTTTAATTGGCCTTTATTGTGTGTGTGAATTTTAACACAGCGGTGTGTATGAAGTAAATGAAATCAGTGTTGTGTTGCAGAGTTAAAATGTGTTTCTCCGAGGTGAACATCAGCCAAACCTCTCGATCTTCATCTGTAAATGAGCATCAGAATGGCCTCAGTTTTCAGGAGAGAGTTTGTCCCTCCAGGGGCTCCGTCCATCAGCACTTTATTTCTGCTTTTCTGGGAAAAACAGAGAAACCTACTTGTGTTTAAAGAGGCTTTTTGCGAGCTCTATCACTGTGGCTCTATCTGCAGGGGTTCAGGTTCAACTTCAAATGGATGCGTTTATGCTGGGAAAAAAACGTGGAAAGAGAGATGGAAACGGTGATGTTTGAAAGACCAAGAGAAATGTAAAGCGTGAGGGTTTATTCTGCGGGGACGGTGACTAAAGTGGCCGTCGGCATTAGATATGCATGAGCGATGTGTGTGCGTGTGCGTGTGTGTGTGTGCACAGCAGGAAGGAGTCTGTGTTCTCTCGCTGTCCTTCTCTCTGTCCTGATATGCTGGAGGCCATCGCACAACAATAAAAGCATGATTATCTTGCAGGAGTTCAGCGTTTACACCTACACTAGACTCCAGACTTCACGCGGTTCATGGACATCAGTGTTTCTGAAAACAAAGTTTGAGAAAGACGTTCGCTGTGCAGTTTTCAGACTTGAAGTTGCTAGAAACAAAAAAGCGGAGATGAGTGACGGTCGCGCATTATTTTAGTAAAACTCTGAGTTCTGAAGAGAAAATCTGAAGTGTTTTTCTAGCTTTACTTGGTAAAAATAATCAGAAATAAGAATAATAAGAATGATTAGTGATAAGGAAAAATCACAGGTAATACATGGAGGTAGACACAGCATTTTGACTTAAATGTCGTTATTTCAATTAAAGGTTTAAAGTTGTACTTTTGGTGATTGATAATAAAGCTTTGTAGATTTGTACAGTTTTCATTCTAAAATTCGTTTTCTTATTTATATATATATATATATACACAGTTGAAATCAGAAGTTTACACACACTCTATCTAACACTCTATCTTATAGTTTTGCTCTTAAACTGTATAACTTTGGTCAAATGTTTTGGGTCTCCTTCCACAAGCTTCTCACAATAGTTTGCAGGTATTTTAGCCCATTCCTTCTGACAGAAATGCTGTAACTGAGTCAGATTTGTAGGCTGTCTTGCTCGCACAAGCTTTTTCAGCTCCGCCCACACATTCTCTATAGGGTTGAGATCAGGGCTTTGTGATGGCCACTACAAAACATTCACTCTGCTGTCCTTAAAGCACATGTGAACTAATTTGGCAGTGTGCTTAGGGTCATGGTCTGTCTGGAAGAGCCATTTGTGGTCAAGTTGTAATGTCCTGGCTGATGTGTTGAGATGTTGCTTCAGTATTTCTCCATAATGTTCTGTCTTCATGATGCCATCTATGCTATGAAGTGGACCAGTCCCTCCTGCAGCCCCACAACATGATGCTGCCGCCCCCATACTGCACAGTTGGGATGGTGTTCTAGGCTTGTGCGCTTTCCCCTTTGTCCTCCAAATGTAACACTGCTCATTATGGCCAAACTGTTCAATCTTAGCTCCATCAGAGTCTCCACACATTAGTCATTTCCCCAGTGTCATTCAGCTAATGGTAATCAGGCTTTGTTGTTGATTCTGGCTTGTTGATTCTCCATGTTGTCACAGAAGGAAACAGTGTGTTTGAGCTTTTCCTTCAATACTATTCTA
Organism: Danio rerio; assembly: GCF_049306965.1. NCBI lineage: Eukaryota > Metazoa > Chordata > Actinopteri > Cypriniformes > Danionidae > Danio > Danio rerio. The sequence continues at coordinate 45,290,720 of NC_133199.1, read as the reverse complement.
CAGTTGTGCCTCACATTAACTCAAATGTTGTCAATCAGCCAATCAGAAACTTCCAAAACCCTGACATCATCATCTGAGCTTTTCCAGAGGCAGAATAATCTGATTGTGTGTAAACTTGACTTTCAAGAAGAGTTATAACAATTTCTCAAAACACATCTCTCTCATTATTCTGCTATTAAGCAGAACAGAAACACTTGTGATCATCCTAACTCACCTAAAAGAGGAAAAGTTTAGTCACATTAAAAATGAATTAACATCTGACTCTTGTATATGGTGATGTGCCTTTAATACAGTGTATGCAAACTTCTGCTTTCAACTGTACATGGGTATGTACAGTTGTGTTTGTATGTATATGTGTGTGCCTGCCTGTGTGTGTGTGTGTATGCCTGAATATGTGTGTGTGCGCACTTGAATGTCTGCGTTTAGTGATGCGTGTCCCCTCAGCTGGTGTGTGTGTGTGTGTGTGTGTGTCTGTGTGTGTGTCTCTGCATCTTCTTCTGCTGTCACGATGAATATCTGCGTCTCTGCTGCTGCTGCTGTCGATCTGTCTCCTGTCAGTCTCTCTGCCCGCGGCACAAAACTCCAGCAGGAAAAAACACCACTGTCACACATACACACACACACACACACACACACACACACACCGTTTACACTGCATTTACAGCATTCAGAGATGCTCAGCTCAAGCGCTTCAGCCACACCAGAGACACTTTCTGCTCTGAGAAACTCGTCCTGACACACCACTAACAGCGCAGGAGAATGCCACACTCTTTTCTCTCTCAATCCTCACTTATTTTGGTGGATTTTTTTAAGTTTCAGGATTTACAGTTTTGTTGTTTATTTTCTGATGCACAATTATTTTTTGTCTGCTCACGGTTCTCACCTTTTCCTGTTATTGCAATTTAATTAATTGCAAATGCATTTTCACTTAGTTTGTGCATTAAAGGCCGCATTATTAGAACATGTGCATTTTTATTTGATGTTTGAAATAATCTCAACAGCAACACAAAAAGAGGGCGGGACATATTGTAGCTCCTCCCCTTTAAAAAAAAGCCAATAACATTTTTTTTATTGTCAGTGAGATCCGTTGATCCATGTGGGTGGAAGTGACAAACTACATGCTTTACATGTTTATTTCAGTTTTATATCTTCCAAATGTGAATATGTCTTGGTGCATACTAGCTTACAGAGATCCTAGAAACAAACAATACTGATATTAACATCTAATTATCTAGGCCCAATCCCAATTCTATTTTTGTATCCTTGGCCCTTGAAACAGAGTATGAAGGGGAAGGGCCTCAAAATGTATCCCTAAGAAATGGGACAGCACTGCAGCACCTGCAGACGTCATCAACGTCATCATGATCTCTTGATCATGTTATCATAAGGATATAATGTGACAATAGGATCATAACTGTACTGTGCAGTTACACCGTGGCCATATTCATCTGTGTAAACACACCATAAAACAACATTAACATTAGCAGACACTTTAAACAGCTCAATCCCAGCCTCTAGACTGCTCTGACTGAGTATTCGAGTGTCATTGAGGGTCAGAATGTTGTGTTGCTGTACAGGAGTTATTATTATGAATTATAGATAGCCAAATTTAACAGGTTTTTTTTATTATTGTTTTTTTTTTTTAAGCGTGACGGTAAAACATGAACGCAGTTATGAATATATTAAAATGTGTTTGTTGTAAAAATTCGTACTAATGACAAAAATACTCATTTCCGTGTGCAGTGATTCTGCCGTTGTGGCTGGTGTATTCTGGGAAATTTTCATACCCCTTGGTTTCTAGTGTATTCTGGAAAAATCTCAGTTTCAAGGAGTATATAGCCCTTCCCCTTAGCCCTACGCCTTTTAGCTAAAGAGAATTGGGACACACCTAACCCTTCACGTAAATACGCAAATTAAGGGTTAAGGGGAAGACTAAGGGGGAGAATTGGAATTGGGCCTTAATTTCATGGGACCTTCAAATGGTTTAATAATTTAAACCAGCATTTTAATTAATTAATTTTATTTTGAATCTTAAAATTGTAAAGAGAATTCAATATTTACATTTTCACTTACAATTTTTGTGAATTAATTGTTTATATAATAATAAAAAAAAGTATTTGCAGGCTCCTATATCACAATTTTCTCATAATTGCAATTTTAGATGCTTTTTCACTTAGTTTGTACATTAAAGGTCACTTTTTAGTTGCATTATAAGAACATCCAATAGATAATTGGTAATTCTTTAACTAAATAAGTCTGATCTTTTTCACATTAATGTTTTTTTAGTTTTACAATTTCCAAAGTCTAAAAGTTTCACAAATTAAAACAATGACAGTTTTTTTCTCTGAAATTAAACCTAAAATGTGGTTTATTTTTAAAGAGAATTCTGAATTGACATCTTGAACTTATAATTTTTATTAATTAATTTTTTAAATATTTAAAGTATTTGCATGTTTTTTTCCCAAATTAGATTTTTTCCCCTTAATTGCAGTTTTAATATGCCTTTTCACAGATCTGGTTTTAAAATTCGTTAATTTTTCTCTGTTGCATAATGAATAATCAAATTGGGGATTGTGACCAATTTGGTTAGTTTCCCCTCCCCAAAATATTCATAAAATAGTTCAAAAATATATCTTTTTTTTAATTCAGAGTTTATATATTGCACTTACAGTTTAAAAATTCTTATTATTTTATTTGGTAACACTTTACTACAAGCTTCAGTTAGTTAATGTTAGATAATGCATGTACTAACATGAGCAAACAACCAACAATGCATTCATTACAGTATTTGTTCATGTTAGTTAACATTAGTTAATGAAGAGACAGTCATTCATTGCTAGTTCATGTTAACTCAAAGTGCATTGACTAATTTTTACAAGCATGAGTTTGAATCTTAACTATGATTAATAAGCACGGCACATGTATTTCTCATAATTAGTTCATGTTAATAAATACATTCTCTAACATTAAATAATAAAACTTTAATGACCTACTATTTATTTATTTCACCCCAAGTGCATCAAAAGCTATTAATTGCATATATCTACCTCACAATTCTGACTTTTTTCTTTTTTGATATCTAGAAATTTAGTTTTAAATGGAGCAGTTACTTATATTCTTTCCTTCTGTGGAACAACATTAAGCTTTAAAACTAGTTCTGAGCATCTGACAAAACCCTAAATCTTCATAAACCCCTCCACCCAGACCACCCTGGACTGCTTTAATCTGTTTTGCAGTTGTTCTGCATGTTCTGCTTGGCAGTGTTTGGTCATTTATTGAGCGGTCTCAGTAACACAATTGCACATCTATTTTCCATCTCCTCTCGGCTGGCTCCTAGTTTTACTGTGAGACTGAGATTTGCAAGGAAATAGGCTGCTGAATTCCCTGTCGGAGCGTTTCAATCAGCCGGCGTCCCGAGAGCGTCAGTCTGAACATCTCCATGAGGAGAAACCCGGCTTTACCCGCTGTCAGCTTTCAGCGCTCTCCAATAACCACTCCGTTCCTCTCAAATCCTGCTTTATAATGGAAAATATGAAAATTCTGATGCCCAGAACAGATGTAGATCGAGTAATCCCAGGTTACCGAGTGTCTGACAAAATGCAGACACAATAGCACAGGAATCACAGCAGCGTGGCGGCGACAGGAATAGAAGCCGGGAGGAATATATTAGCAGCATCTACATCGTAAAACACATTATCTGACAGCTAAAACTATATATGCAGATTCATCAGTGACTCGTTTGGGTGGTTGCTAGGGTGTTGCTATGTGATTGTAAATGGGGTGGTGTTTGGAGTGGTTCAAACTGTTCTTTGATGTTGTTTTTGTTGTTGATGGGGTGGTTGCCAAGGACTTGCTGTGTGATTGTGAAAGTGTTTTTAGGTTGCTAGGGTGTTTATATGGTTGCTAGGGTGCTGCTATGTGTTTGGAAACAGGTTGGCTAGGGGTTGCAAATGTTTTTTTTTTTTTTAGGATTCTACGATGTTTGCGATTGTTGTCATGGGGTGTTTGTGTGATTGTGAAAGTGTTTTTCAGGTTGCTAGGGTGTTTAGATGATTGGTAGGCTGTTGCTATGTGTTAGGAAACAGGTTGCCAAGGGGTTGCAAATGATTTTTAGGAAGATATGATGTTTGCGATGGTTGCCAAGAGGTTGTTGTGTATTTGTGAAAGTGTTTTTAGGTTGCCAGGGTCTTTGGATGGTTGCTAAGGTGTTTGGATTGTTGCTTGGGCGTTGGTATGTTTTTGGAAAACAGGTTGCAAATGATTGTTAAGGATGCTGTAATGTTTACAATCATTGCTAAGGGGTTGTTTAGTGATTGTGAAAATGTTTTAGGTTGCTAGGGTGTTTGGATGGTTGCTAGGCTGTTGCTATGCATTTGGAAACAGGTTGCCAAGGGATTGCAAATGTTTTTAGGGTGATATAATGTTTGCAATGGTATCCAAGGGTGTTGTTGTGTGATTGTAAAAGTGTTTTTAGGTTGCTAGGGTGTTTGGATTGTTGCTAGGGTGTTGATATGTGTATGAAAACAGGTTGCCAAGGGTTTGCAAATGGTTTTTATTATGATATGATGTTTGCTATGGTTGTGTGATTAAGTAAGTGTTTTTAGGTTGCTAGGGTGTTTGGATGGTTGCCAAGGGGTTGCTATGTATTTGAAAACAGGTTGCCAAGGGGTTGTAAATGTTTTAATAAGATGCTATAATGTTTGCGATGGTTACCACAGGGTTATTGTGTGGTTTTGAAAATGTTTTTAGGTTACTAGGGTGTTTGAATGGTTACTAGGGTGTTGGTATATGTCTGGAACAGGTTGCCAAGGGTAACAATTGCTTTTTAGGATGATATAATGTTTGTGAATGAAACATTGAATGACCATCAGCCAATCAGAATCAATCATTCAGCAGCCCTGCAGTAAAAATAACTTTAAGAATATAAATATGACATACAGTCCGCTCAAACGTGTGCTGTATAAATCTATATAAACTCTACAAGCTACAGAAGCAGTTGATTTGTTTCTCCGGCGTCTCTAAACGCTTCTGTTTGTATGCTAATAAGGCATTTGCCAGTTCCTTCATATTGCCACTGTATGCTAATTTATTTTCCCAATTACTCAGATCTGATTTGCTAGGATGGGATTTGGGAGGTAATAACACTTCAAAGTGCCGAGCCGTGGCTCCAGCGGCGGGAGAGCGGATCTCTGGTGTGACGCCTGCACATTTACAGAAGCTCCACATCTACTAAATTGGCATACATTTCAGACGCTCGTATCAGCAAAGATTTGTCTTCGCGCTGACATTCTCACGCTACACTTAAAAACAAATTAGAGTCTCAGCAGAAAGCCTGAACATGACAGTAGCGCAGCAATTACTGAGGAGAACTCATAGTGTCTGAGCTCCAAACGCACTGCGCTAATGACTCCAGCGACACTCGGGGTTAAAGACGAGCGAGGAAAGGATGCTGGAGGAACAGAGCCGATGATGATGATGATGATGAGCCACAAACAAACAAACAGAAGCCAAACCAATGCACAGAGCTGGGTGGATTACTTATAAATACGTGACAAAATTTGTACTTACTTATGAAATGTAATCAGTTACTGATTACAAGTTACTTTACAAGTAAGAAATATCACTTGGATAACACATTTATGACAACATAATCAGACTACTTTTGGATTATATTTAGATTTATTTTATGGTGATGTACCCTGACTGCTTCTGGATTACATTTAGATTACTTGTATGGTTACAATCACACTATGTTTGGATTACATTTTGATTACTTTTATGGTGATATAATCTGACTGAGTTTAGATGACATATGGTGATGTAACCTGACTGCCTTTGGATTACATTTAGATTACTTTCATGATGATGTACTTTGACTGCTTTTGGATTACATTTAGATTACTTGTATGGTTGCAATCACACTATATCTGGATTACATTTTGATTACTTTTGTGGTAACGTAATCTGACTAAATTTAGATTACTTTCATGGTGATATAATCTGACTACTTTTGGATTACATTTAGATTACTTTTGTGGTGACGTAATCTGACTAAATTTAGATTACTTTTATGGTGATATAATCTGACTGCTTTTGGATTACATTTAAATTACTTTTATGGTGACATAGTCTGACTGAATTTAGATGATTTATGGTGATGTACCCTGACTGCTTTTGGATAACACTTAGATTACTTGTATGGTTACAATCACACTATATTTCTATTACATTTAGATTACTTTGATGGTGACCTAATCTGACTAAATTTAGATTACTTTTATAGGGGTTTAATCTGACTATTTTTGGATTACATTTAGATTACTTTTATGGTGACAATTTCTGGAATTTAGATTAACTTTATGGTGATGTACTCTGACTACTTTTGGATTACATTTGAATTACTTTTATTTTGATATAATCTGACTGAATTTAGATTACTTGCATGGTGATGCAATGTGACTACTTTTGGATTACATTAAGATTACTTACAGTACATGGTGATATAATCTGACTAAATTAAGATTACTTTTATGGTGATGCAATGTGACTACTTTTGGATTACATTTAGATTACTTACAGTACATGGTGATATAATCTGACTAAATTAAGATTACTTTTATGGTGATGTAACTTGAATACTGTTGGATTACATTTAGATTACTTACATAGTGACAAATTTTGACTAAATTTAGATTACTTTTTTGGTGATTTAACCTGATTGATTTTGGATTACACTTAGTTTACTTTTACAATGTGATCTGATTAATTTTAGATTACTTTTATAGTGATGAACTACATTTGGATTACATTTAGATTACTTTTGTGGTGACGTAACCTGATTAAATTTAGATTACTTTCATGTTGACATAATCTTATTGAATTTAGATGATTTATGGTGATGTACCCGGACTGCTTTTGGATTACGTTTAGATTACTTATAATGATGTAATCGACTGAATTTAAATTACTTTTTTTGTTGATGTAATCTGACTACTTTTAGATTAAAGTTCCATTGATTTTATGGTAATGTAATCTGACTGAATTAAGATTACTTTTATGGTGATGTAACCTGATTACTTTTGGATTACATCTAGATTACTTTTGTGGTGACGTTATCTGACTAAATTTAGACTACTTTTATGTTGATGTACTCTGACTACTTTTGGATTACATTTAGGTTACTTTCATGGTGATGTAATCTGACTGAAGTTGGATTACTTTTATTGTGATGTAACCTTACTGCCTTTGGATTACAATTAGATTACTTTTATAGTGACATAATCTGACTGAATTTAGATTCCTTTAAGGCAATGTAACCTGACTGCCTTTGGATTACTTTTTTTTTATGATGACATACTTTGACTGCTTTTGGATTACATTTAGATTACGTATGTGGTTACATAAACATTTTAACTGGATTACATTTAGATTACTTTTGTGGTGACGTAATCTGACTAAATTTAGATTAGTTTTATGTTGATGTACTCAGACTACTTTTGGATTACATTTAGATTACTTTTATGGTGATGTAATCTGACTAATTTTAGATTACATTTACATTACTTTTGTAGTAACCCTTATTTGATGTCATATATACAGAAGCAGAATAATCATCAATAATCATGTGCCATTCTGACAGATAGAAAGAAAACATATCTTCATTCTTTATCATCTTTCTGTAAATGTGACCCAAACATTTAGAGGCCAGACCAACGCATCTGTTCGAGCTGAGCTGGTGTTAATGGCCGCCGCGAGCGACTCTCAATCAATCTTGTTTATTCAGCTGCTTCCATATGTCTCTGCGCTCCCTGCTGCCATTTTACACTCCTGCCCAACGGGACGCTAATCACTAAACCGCTTCCTTCAAATCCTCTGACACACCAGTCACGTTTAATGGATGCGTTCATCTAAAGCGCAATAATCAGTAATGGCTGAGTTTAAACTGTCTACTGTTGGAGCAGAAAGTGAACACACACTCATGTTTATACTGCAGCTCTGCTGAATGCTGGATTCTGATCGGCTGATGATCACTCTGAGGTGTTTGGTTATTGTCAGATAAATGCACAGCTAAAGTAGTTCCGGCAGGCATTACAGCTCCATATCACTCCGCTGAATGATTTGAGTTATTTCACAGCTACAACAGTCAGAAATCACATCAGAACACAACAGAAGAGTTTGGAGGAGATGTGGAGGACAATAGTGCTACACACAGGAGACGTT
>NC_133199.1:45247500-45280000 GCF_049306965.1 Danio rerio | reverse complement strand
TGCGGCGCAGGTTTTGTCCTGTTTTAGACCACTTAATGCTGGACGCATGCATGCGGTTTTATTCCATTAAAGCAGCGATGGCCCTCCGGCGGAGCCTTGAGACCCCGCGCCGCATTAAAACACTGGAGACTCGCACACACATTTACTGTCACCGCGCGCAGTTTACCGCATTAAACCTGCTTCTACTTGCATTGAGAGCTGCGGCTGCACTGCTGCTCCTCTGGGGGAATTATTATGGGCTGTCCTGTACCGGAGCATTCACACTCCACACTTGTTTTTGTTTTGTTTTATTTAGTTTGGTTTCCTTGTTTTGTTTTGTTTCATTTCACTACTTTTGCTTTATTTTATTTAGTTGTGTTTCATTGATTTTGTTTTATTTTGTGGTTGTTTTGTTTTGTTTTTCATTCATTCATTCATTTTCTTTTCGGCTTAGTCCCTTTATTAATACGGGGTCGCCACAGCGGAATGAACCGCCAACTTATCCAGTACGTTTTTTATGCAGCAGATGCCCTTCTAGTCACAACTTATCTCTGGGAATGTTTTGTTTATTGTTTTATTTAATTTATTTTTGCTTTATTTTATTTATTTTTTTCATTGATTTTGTTTTGTTTTAGTTTAGTTTTTAGTTTTGTTTCTCTGTTTCATTATTTTTTCATTTAGTTTAGTTTTTCTTTATTATATTTATTAAAACATTTTTTCGTTTTGTTTGATTGTTTTGTTTTATTTTAGTTTTATTTAGTTGTTTTGTTTTGTTTCATTTAGTTTAGTTTTGCTTTATTTTATTTATTGTTTAGTTTTTTTATTTGTTTTAATTTAGTTTTTAGTTTTTTTTCTTTGTTTCATTTAGTTTTTTTTATTATATTTATTAGATTTTTTTGTTTTGTTTCCTTTTGTTTTATTTTTTGTTTTGTTTTAGTTTAGTTTTATGTAGTTATTTGCTTTCATTTTTTATTTTTGTTTCATTTAGTTTTGCTTTTATTTATTGTTTTGTTTTCTTGTTTTGTTTTGTAACTTGTTTGTAACTTTTGTTTTGTTTTGTTTTGCTTTTTGTTTTATTTCATTTCGTTTCATGTTTTGTTTATATTAATTTAGTTTTGCTTTACTTTATTTAGTTGTTTCATTGTTTTTGTTTAGTTTAGTTTTGTTGTTTTACTTAGTTTAGTTTAGTTTTAGCTTAATTTTATTCAATTGTGTCCTTGTTTTGTTTTGTTTGATTTAGTTTAGTTTTGCTTTATTTTATTTATTGTTTTGTGTTTTTGGTTGTAACTCATTTGTAACTTTTGTTTTGTTTTGTTTTTCCTCATTTAGTTTCTTTTAATGCTTTGTTTTGAATAATAAAAGCTTTGCTTTATTTTATTTAGTTTCATTGTTTTTGTTTAGTTTTTTTTGTTTAGTTAAATTTATTTATTTTTTGTTAAAGGTTTGTTTTGTTTGGCTTTAATTTATTTATTGTTTTGCTTTTTGTTTTGCTTTTTGTTTCTTGTTGTAACTTGTTTGTAACTTTTTGTTTTGCTTTTTGCCTAATTTCATTTCATTTCATGATTTGTTTTGATTAATTTAGTTTTGCTTTATTTTATTTAGTTTCATTGTTTTTGTTTAATTTAATTTAATTTCATTTAGTTTTTTGTTTCATTTTGCTTTGCTTTGCTTTGCTTAGCTTTGTTTGTTTTTTTGTTTGATTTTTGTTTGTTTTGTTGCACAACCAGTCAAAACCAAGTTTACAAAATGGTACAAACATAACTGTTTTGATTATAAAGTTTTTAATTTTAATTCTACTGAACTGAAGTAATGTTAATAACAATATTATTTTGATAGGTTAATTAGGTCTAATTAGTTTCTATAAAATAATAATAATAATTATTATTATTATTATTATTATTATTATTATTATTATTATCAGTAACTACACATTTTTGGTTCAATAGAATTGAACAATATTAATATTAATTATAACAATATTAATTATTTAGCTGAAAAAAATATTTAATACTAATTACTATTGTTTATTATATGATACTGAACTCTTATACTGCTATAAAATCACAAACATATTGGCTAAAATGTTCTGCCCTGCAAATAAATACGCCAAACCAGGAACCTGCATTACATTCACTACATATTACAATTGTGATCATGCTGTAATAGCAAATTATTCATCAGTAAATGTGCTATAATGATCATTTGTGTATGATGAGTCGTGATTGCAGTGTGTGTCTGAATGTTCAGCACTCGCTCTGACTGTGTGTGTGTGTGTTTGGGTGTGTCTTGTGCTGCAGGAAGCTGGCGAAGAAGCGTAAGGAAACTCTGAGCAGCACGCGGCAGGAGATGACTGTGATGGTAAACTCCATGGACAAGAGTTACGCTGAGCAAGGAACCAGCTGTGATGAGGCTATATCATTCATGGACACACACAACTTGAACGGCAGACGTGAGTCTCACACACACACATACAATCATAGGGAAATATACAGACACACACAGCTGCATGCACGCTCACACACACACACATTCACACAACCTGAACGGCAGACGTATGTGCTGTGTTTTCCACAGCTGATGCTCTTCCAGCTGCAACCCACTACTGGGAAACACCCAAACACACTCATTCACACACTCATAACCTGCGGCCAGTTTAGTTGATCAAGTTCCCTATAGCGCATATGTCTGGACTGTTGGGGAAACTGGAACACCCGGAGAAAACCCACACCAACACAGGGAGAACATGCAAACTCCACACAGAAACACACACTGACCCAGCCGAGACTCAAACCAGCGACCTTCTTGCTGTGAGGCCACAGCACTAACCACTTTGATGTTTGTGTTTGGTAATTTAAAGTACATGTATAGTATTTTTCTGCGGTTTAACATTCACACCAGCTCATATCACACACACACAGCTCAGTTTCTGATTGGTTCATCCACATTTAGCCCAAATCCAGGACGATCCTCATGGTTTGATAGCGTGAAGTCTTCTATGAGGAGTTTTCACATCTCTAAAATCACACGCCTGTAAACGAGCCTTTATTATGACTCATATAGAGAGAGGAGTGAGTGATGGAGCATCAGAAATATGAGGAACACACACACACACACACACACACACACACACACACACACACACACATAAATAAATCACCACGGCTCTTAGCAGAGCATTCATGAGTGACCTTCTGCTGCTGACGGAGACTGACGGACGGGTCACTGCAGACGTCTAACACACACACACATTCACTCACAAACACACACTCCCATACACACACATACACAAACACACACCCATAGATACACAAACACACTCACACACACACAGTGACCTTCTGCTGCTGACTGAGACTGATGGACGGGGCACTGCAGATGCCTGACACACACACACACACACGCACACACACGCACACACACAAACACACACACACTCACACAAACATGCATACACACAAACTCACATACACACTCTGTCAAACACAAACACACACATTCACTGACTCACACATTCCCATACATGAACAATCACAAACACGTCAAAAACGTTTTAATATACACACTTACAAACTGACAGACACACACAAACAAACACACACACACACGCTCAGACACACACACACACTCACCTACACATACATTAAAGCAGACACTCATAGATATATATAAATGTGTGCACACACACTTTCACAGAAACACACTCTCTCACACACTTTCTCTTTCTGTCTCACACACACTCAAACGAACACACAGACTCACACTCATACACACACACTCTCACACACAAACACAAATACACTCACTTTCTCTCACACAAATGCACAGACTCTCTTACACACACACACACACACACACACACACACACACACACACACACACACACACACACACAAATGCAATCACACTTATACACACACACACACACACACCCTTACTCACAAAAGCTCTCACACACAGACGCACACTTACACTTACTTTCCCTCTGACACACACATGCTCACTCACACAGACACTCACACAAGCACACACTCAATCACTTTCTCTCTCTCACACACACACACATGCACACACACTTGCTCACAGACACACTCGCACAAACATGCATTCACCCACACACACATTCACTGGCTCACACATTGTCACACACGCACGTGCATATTCACAAACACATTAACACACTCACATACGCTAACACACATACTCACAGATATACATAAACATACACACACACACACTTTCTCTCTCTCACACACACACACACACACACACTTTCTCAGTCTCTCTTTCTCATACACACATGCAAACTCACACAAACACAGAGACTCACTTACATTCACTCACACTAGCACACACAAACACACACACACATGAACTCACACACATCTTGTTTACTTTAATGTGAACTATAAGACTATTGAATGCATCTACATGATTGAAATGAAGCGTGTATCTTTAGTTTAGGAACTCAACGTAACATTATTTGAGTGTGTGTGTGTGTGTGTGTGTGTGTGTGTGTGTGTGTGTGTGTGTGTGTGTGAGTGTGTGTGTGTGTGTGTGTGTGTGTGTGTGTGTGTGTGTTAATGAGTGAACTGACTGAATTGTGCTCTTTGTTCTTGCCTGCTTCTTTGCCTGCTGTTGTGTTGTAAAGCGGTATCGTCTCCGTCCTCCTTTACGCTGAAGACTAACACACTGAGCACCGCCGTGCCAAACTCCTATTACCCAGGTAAAACACACCTTTACCTGCATGAACTGATCTGCTTTCTGCACGTCTGTCGCTTTGCAAAGACTGAAACCCTGACAATTCACTCTGAGACGATGTTGAAACGCACACACTGACTCTCCTCAGCTTATTCTGTGATGTGGAGGTGCGCTGGCTTTTGCGATTCTTTCAGACCTTCTGCTTCAGTTTCCTCTGGGAGAAATCACTAGGAATCATCACAGCTGAAAACGACTCGCTCTACAAACAAGTGTGTTCACAAATATATATAAATAGGAGAACAAAATAAGAAGAAAATATCAGTTTTAAACATTAAGCAGACGTTTATAAGATCTAAAAATTAATGGAAGGGAATGAGAGCGGAAGTCTGGAGACAAACAATCAGCATCTGCATTTACATGAAGAATAATGTCAAAATAATGTAAAACTGACATCATTTTACATCAAAATGAAATGCGATTACATCAAGCACACATTAAATTTTTGCCAAGTAAAGACTATATACTCAGAGTGTAGCAAAAAGACGTTCACCAGGTTACAAAAACATTTATATTATATTAGCCACAGTCATATCACCCTGCTGCCCGAGAGCGCTCTCTCACTGAAGCTGTGCAGGGCTGAGCCTGGTCATTAGCCCCTTTCACACAGTGATACCGGTAAATATCCAGAAAATTTCCGGAACAACTTTACCGGTAGATTCAAAAAAGCGCTGTTCACACAGGCGAGGACGTTACGGAATTTTTCCGAAAAAAAGCATTCACACATCCATTGCAAAATGCCGGTAAATTCTGACATCATTAACCAGAAATGAGCTCTAAACGGCTGCGCTTGTATTTGTAAACATTTGACTACATTACAAACTCTTCGGATGGATCAGTATTGAGTACAACTCTAATGAAAACATAGAGAAACACTTCACATGTCGAGATGTTCATGATATGTGTGTGTGCTGGCGCTATGGGTGCTCACGGGCACACGCAAAGCTTGAAGGTAAACAAACAACGGCTTATCATAAACATTTAATCGATAATTATTTACACTGTTAGCATTAAGAAGGAACATAGAAACATTATCTGACTAACATCTAGCAGCTAAATGTGTCTGGGAAAATATTCAAAGGGTTTTATTCTCATAAACCGCACACATGTGAATGCATCTGACTGTTCTGATTGGCTAAAGTAGATGTCTCACTTCAGCACGTTCTAGACGTGGACGCGCTCTTTCCAGCAATCTTCCTTCGGCATTCACACAGCGCAGCATTCCGGCAAATTACCGGTAATGTTACAACTTCTGTTTCCGGAAAATAGCCAGAACGAATTTACCGGTATTTTCAAAAAGGGCCTGTTCACACATACAACCTTTCCGGAAAATTGCTGGTAATTTTCCGGAAAGGTCTGTATGTGTGAAAGGGTCTGTTGTCTGGATGGGAGACCACATGGGAAAACTAGGATGCTGTGTGCAGAGTTGTTTGTGAGGCCAGCAGGGGGCGCTCAACCTGCGATCTCTGTGAGCCCTAATGCCCCAGTATAGTGAAGGGGACACTAACTGTCTTTCAGATTAGATGTTAAAGCGAGGTCCTGACTCTCTGTGCTTATTAATAACCCCATGGCACTTTGGGTAAAGAGTAGGGGGGTTACCCCGGGGTCCTGGCCAAACATCCTCCATTATGGCCTCCCAATCATCCCCATTCACTGAATTGGCTGTATCACTGTCTCTCCACTCCACCTATAGCTGGTGTGTGGTGAAGCACTGGCGCAGTTGTCCTGCGGCTGTCATTCAAGTGGAGCTGCACACTGGTGGGGTGGAAAGACCCCCCTCATAAATGTAACACACTTTAGGCAAGGCAAGTTTATTTATAAAGGACATTTCATACACAGAAGCAAATCAAAATGCTTTACGTAAACAGGAATAAAAGAGACAAGTGTAAGAAAATAAAAACAAATAATAAGAATTATAAAAATAAGAATAAAACATAGATAAAACAGATGAAAATGTGTTAAAATAGGTTATAAGATAATGAAAAACAACAGAAAAACGTAATAGTGTGACCTGTCGGACGCAGCACAGTGCTCATTCAATAAAGGCACAGGTGAACAGATATTTAGCTGTCTTTAGGTGTATGGCCACGATAAATGCGCTATATAGATACACATTGAATTTGTCAGTTTTCTGTTTTAATTTTGACGTTATCTATGTTAAAAATGTTTGTATATATAATCACAAGCATGACAGTATGTATAATCAGGCACAAGTGTTGTGTTTGGCACCATCTACTGTTATTTTTCTAAATAGCAGCAGGTCAGATTATACTCCACAGAATGAGTGCTTGATTAATTATCACAATTTTAGCTAATTATTATTTGATTTGAGTTTGTTTTTCAGTGACTGTTGTTCAGTTTCAGTTTTTAATTTATCCTTAGTTTATTTAATTTGTATGAAGTTATCAGAAATGGTCAGTAAATTTAGTTGTCGTTTTTGTGAAAGCATCACTTTAGTTTAATATAATAATGTTTTAATTTTGACGGTATCTGTGTTTAAAAATATATGTGTGTATATAACCACACTCTTGACTGATGTGTTTGGCGCCATCTACTGTTATTTTTTTAATCGCACTAGGTCAGATTATACATTATATATATATTTCAGGTGATTTCTTAGTGATTGTTGTTTAGTTTCAGTTTTTAAATTATCGTCAATTGAAAGTAATTTATCGAAAATGTTTTTTGGTCAATAGATTTAGTCTTAGTTTAATTTTGTGAACACTACTCATTTTCAGTTTTAATTTTGTCGTCATCTGTATTAAAATATTCATATAATTAGCTGTTTGACTGACGAATGCTTCATTAATTAACACATTTTGTAGCTAATTATTATTTGATTTGAGTTTGTTTTTCAGTGACTGTTGTTTAGTTTCAGTTTTTAATTTATCCTTAATTTATTTAATTTGCTTGAAGTTATCGAAAATGGTCAGTAGATTTAGTTGTCGTTTTTGTGAAAGCATCACTATTTAGTTTAATATAATAATCTTCAGTTTAAATTTTGACGTCATCTGTGTTTAAAAATATGTGCGTGTATATAACCACACTCTTGACTGATGTGTTTGGCGCCATCTACTGTTATTTTTTTTAATCGTACTAGGTCAGATTATACACCACAGAATGAGTGCTTAATGTATTTATTTATTTTAGCAAATTATATTTTGATTTCAGGTGATTTCTTAGTGATTGTTGTTTAGTTTCAGTTTTTAAATTATCGTCAATTGAAATTAAGTTATCGAAAATGTTTTTTAGTTTTGTGAACTCACTACTCATTTTCAGTTTTAATTTTGTCGTCATCTGTATTAAAATGTTTATATAATTAGCCGTTTGACTTCCGTGTTTGGCGCCATCTACTGTTATTTCTTTTTAATGTTAGCTGGTTAGATTTTACACCACCAAACGAATGCTTCATTAATCAACACATTTTTAGCTAATTATTATTTGAATTGAGTTAGTTTTTTCAGTGACCGTTGTTTAGTCTCAGTTTTTAATTTATCGTTAATTTATTTAATTTGTATAAAGTTATCAGAAATGTTCAGTAGATTTAGTTGTTGTTTTTGTAAAAACATCACTATTTAGTTTAATATATTAATTTTCAGTTTTAATTTTGACGTCATCTGTGTTTAAAAATATGTGCGTGTGCATATATAATCATGCTTTTGACGAAATGTTTGGCGCCATCTACTGTTATTTCTCTAAACTACACCAGGTCAAATTATACACCACAGAATGAGTGCTTAATTAATCATTATAATTTTTAAGCTAATTATTGTTTGATTTCAACTCGTTTTTCAGTGACTATTGTTTAGTTTCTGTTAATATTTAATTTAAATCTTCCAAATCTTTGAGTCATATTTTTAGTTGTCATTTTTAAACACATCACTATTTAGATTAATATATTAACTTTCAGTTTTAAAGTTGACGTCATCTGTGTTTAAAAATGTTTGTATATATAATCAACCATTTGACTGATGTTTGGTGCCATCTACTGTCACACTGTACACTTACAGCAGCAGGTCTGAATATATCAGCTTAATTAATTATTAATTAATTAATTTTTTTTTACTTTAGCTCATTATTGTTTGCTAATTATATTTAATTTCAGTTCATTTTCCAGTGATTGTAGTTTAGTTTCAGTTTTTAATTAATCGTGAATTTGTAACATTTCATTTCCGTTATCGAAAATGTTTCCTGCCCAATAATTTGTCACTTTTTTAGTTGTCGTTTTTGTGGACACATCACTGTTTAGTTTTATATTTAATTTTGATGTCATCTGTATTAATCAAATATATGATTATAAGCTTGACTGATGTGTTTGGCGCCATCTACTGTCACTTTTGACTCATACTTTTAGTTGTGGTTTACTAAAATAGCCTGTTTTCTCTCCTCTGCAATCGCCTTGGCCCGTGAGCAGATCCCTTCGTGCCGACGGCCATCCTAGGTGAGAACCCTGTGTGTGTGTGTGTGTGTGTGTGTGTGTGTTTTGACATGACGGTGTGTGTTTGTGTTGACCAGAGACAGACAGCGAGCAGATCTGACGCTTCCTCACATTCATACCTGCCTGCTTTTTCTCGTGTGTGTGTGTGAGACGTGAGGGTTTATGGTTTATATTCCTGCCCGCGCCGAGCCGAGGCTTCACCCCATCCCATCCGCATTGCGTGTCGTGCGTGTGACGTCACGTATGTGTCTGACCTCTCATGTGCATGGACAGAAAATGTGGACCGGATGAGGGCGGAGTGACACTGTGGCACACACACACACTAAAACACACACTAATTAGTCTGATTTGTTAAAGGGGACCTCTTATGCACTTTTATACACAGTTGTGTGAATTTAATCAGCCTCTAATGCTAAACATCAATTAATTCCACATTTTATAATCAGACTTGATGAATGAAAGGCTTTGATTGACAAAGCCCCGCCCACTAGTGCCTATCACTCCCTCATTAGCATCTCCAGCAGCCTTGAGTGAGAAGCAGCCGTCTGTCCATTAGCCATTAGAGTGTTTGAGCTGCTGAAGATAATGTCAGCATAGACTAAGAGGATTATAGATGTGGAGTTCTAGATGAACAGACAGGAGCGACATAGACTGACAGAAGCATCAAATACACACTGCACACCTACCCAGCACTGACAACACACACACACACACTGCTGTTTTACATCTCTTGCTATGCTTATGCATATGCATTTGTAGCTCCGCCCTCTTCTGGAAAAAGAACAATCTCATTTGCATTTAAAGTGACAGTCACCAAAACACCACAATTACGATCAAAGCCTGAAAGGGAAAGTTTCAGAGAGCTGGAGAACATGATTAGTTATTAGAGCTCAAACTGAAAGCACACACTCATCAGAGGCACATCAGACACTTATTTTACACATTGTATAACTGAGCATAATAGGTCCACTTTAAAATTTGCATAAATACCTTAAACCACCTAAAATGAATCGTACGCAACAATAAATCTGAATTTATTTATTCATGATTATGTCTTTTATGATGATTTAAAGTGATCCAGTTAAGTCAATATTTAAATATTGTTTACTTAAAGGTTTAATTTTTTTGCATACATAAGTTGCATAGGAATGTTTTAACTTCTGTTTTGTGCGTACGCCACATTTATAAATGAAATTAAATGCACATTTTTACTAGGGATTAACCTGCATTATTATTTCGAATATGTTTTTATTATCGTGTTTTCCATGAAGATATTTAGTAAATTTCCTACTGTAGTTATATTAAAACTTACTTTTTGAATTAGTGAAGTGTTTAGCTAATAACATAATTTGCATTTTTAATCTTTAACAGATGATAATTAGATTTTGTTTTCATTCTCAGATTACAGATTTTGAAATGGATGTATTTCCGCCATATATACAGTCAAACCCTAACAAACATGAATATACAAACAGGTGCAATTGGTATAAAGTGTAACAGATTGATGTTAGTTGCTTTAATGCTTGTTAAACAATACACATTTAGTGCTAAATCTGTCACAATCGATTCACTTTTAAATGCTTTTAATCATTTGTTTAATAAGACTTTGAAACAATGTTGCAGTTTCAGGGTTGATTGATACAAAATTGTTACAAAATGTCAACTATTGATAAAATACAACAATGAAACAATGTTTCAGTATTAAAATCAATCTTGATGGAATAAACAAAACGGATACATAAATTAGCAGCTTTGCGTCAGTTGTTTTTACATTTTGAAAAAGGGCCACAACATTTCGCAGATTTTCGTAAGTTTTTTTTTAGTATGTTGAACTTCAATAAAAAAAGCTACAATATTTAGCAGATTTCCATAAGTTGTTTAATAAATCAACCCTTTAAATATATATATATATATATATATATTTAAAGCTGCCACATTTAGCAGATTTCCGTAAGTTGTTTTAATATGTCGAACTTTAAAATAATCTAAAAAAGCTACAAAATTTAGCAGATGCCTATCAGTTGTTTAATAAATCAACCTTTAAAATATACATATTTTTTAAAAGCTGAAACATTTAGCAGATTTCAGTAAGTTGTTTTAATTAATTAATTAATTTTTTTAAGTTACAATATTGAGCAGATTTCTGTAGGTGTTTTTCATATATTAAATTTTAAAATAACATTTTCATTAAAACCTACAACATTCAGCAGATTTTTTGTTTTTTTTAAATATATTTACCTTTAAAATATATGCATTTTTAAAAGCTGTAACATTTAGCAGATTTACATCAATAATTTTGATATGTCGAACTTTGAAATAACATAAAAAGCTACATTTATCCATAAGTCGTTTAATAAGCCTATATATATATATATATATATTTTTTTTTTTTTAAAGCTACAACATTTAACAAAATAGCAAATTTACATCAGTTTTTGAATGTATTAAATATACTAAATCACTTGATTTAATGTGTTGAACTTTAAAATGTTAACGAAACTAAATCCGTGAACGCGATCTGTCAAAACCCACCGCTGTTGATTCCGCATTCAGACTTGACCCACAGACTAATCACTGATTGACCTGTGGTGTATCATGGCTCCTGCATAGTTTCCCCTAGATAGTGTGTACTACCTAGTGAACTAGCCTCAGACAGACAGACAGTCTCTGGACTTCATGTGTAGCTGCTCTGCTTCAACTATCTTGTTGCTTACACCCTTTCTTTTTCCTCTCTCTTCTGTTTTCTTTCTTGACGTTTAACCTGTTACGTATCCTCTATAAAAGTGCCCATTAATGGTAAGTGTCCATGCGGCGTCTCTCTCTCTCTCTTTCCTTTTCTCCAGCATGGCTCTCTCTCTCTCTCTCTCGCTCTCTCTCGTTGATCATCTCACTCACTGCATCTCTTCATTTCACGCCGGACGGCCGGGTCTTTAGCTAGCTGACCAGCGCAGAGGCTTTTGTGTGGATGTTTTCTGTTGATGCACATGTGGGATTATTAGCGTCATTATTAGTATGTGTGTGTGTGTGTGTGTGTTCCTGTGCTCTTCATCTCCTCATGTCCATCAGCTCCCGCTCTGATGCTTTCCTTTACAAATTCAACATGTGTTTCTGTTAAATCCACTGAGTTTATGCTGGAAATCATACTGCACACGTCTGATGGTGGAGTTCATGCTGACCCCGCGGGCAGATGTTTGTTGTTGTTTGTTCTGCATAAATTCAATGGATTTTGAATTGCTTTTATTGCTGATGTGATTGTGTTTTGGTTTTAGTTTGGCATTACAAATGTACAAATCAAGATATGTTTTGATGAGAAGGTAAACGGCTGATTCGTGTGTCTAGATTTTTCTTTCTTAAAAAATAAATGTAAAGTGTGTAAGTGCAGAAAAATGATGATTTTTAAAAAATTACCCATATCACAAAATGTTTCTTGGGTTTTGTTTTGTTTTTGCTTTGTTTGTTTGTTTGTTTTTACAAAATTAGGCTTAGAATAAATTTACATTAAAAATTAATAATTAGAATAACTAATTAAAATAAATAATTAAATTAATCAATCAAGAAATCAATCAATCAATCTGCAAGAGTGAAAAAATTATTACTTTAAAAAAATAATTACCTGTATCTAAAATTGACTTTTTAAAAAAAAATAAGTAAAATTATTATTATTATTATTATTATTATTATTATTATTATATTTTCTTAAATGACCAAAATCAATAATTATCTTTCGTAAAGAAATAAAAATAAAAGATCTGCAAGTGGGGGGAAAATTATTATTTAAAAAAGTGACATGTATGAAACATTGTCTTTATTGGAAAAAAAGTACAGAAAAAAAGTTATAGTTTAAAAAGAATGACTTATAACAAAACGTTCTTTCCTAAAAAAAATAAAAAAATCTGCATTGTGTGGGAAAAAAAGAAAAAATATATAACTCAGTTTTTTCTAGTTGATTATTATTCCAGGGTTGCAAAAGGTGCACTAAGCATTTTTTGCACACAATATCATTTGAAAGTGCCAAATTAACTCAGATAGCCCAACAAGCTCCGCCTCTTTTTATATATTCACTTTTCCTTACTGCTGTTTGGCTGAACGTGTGTTTTGGGAACAGGATTTGCACCTTTAACTAAAACAGAAACCAAAAAATGGAAATAATTGTTGTTATTTAAATGACATGTTAATCTGAAAGTGAAATACACACAAAATAAAAAACTATAGAAACACGTTTACATAAAATCAACTTGTTAATAATAAATATGTATATATGTTTTAGGCATTTATTTTATACGTATGTCTTTTATAGTTTGATTTTATTTTATTTTTTGTAATTCAAATTATATAAGATTATATGTATGTTATATAGGAAATAGAAAATATATATGTAGAAAGTATGTGTGCAATATTGCTTGTGCAGGATTTTATTTTTAGATGTTTTTGTATTAAACGTATATACAACTTTTTTTTATTTTTAAAGTTTTATACACATATATTTTATAAATTTAGATGTATAAAATAGACATGTATAAATATAAATGTAGAATATAATTACATTTAATACACAGGCATATTCATATATATGCAATTATTTAAATTATTTAATTTTTTATATTTGTATACATATTTATAGAATACATTTATTTTGTATTAGAATTATTGCATATTAAATTTCTATAAATTTTATATAAAAAGTATTATATATATATATATATATATATATATATATATATATATATATATATATATATATATATATATATATATATATAAATTTTCATTTAGTTTTAGTTAAAAGTAAAATAGATAAAAACCTATAAAAGCTTTAACTTTATTTATATATATATATAATATTTGAAATTTAAACCATATAGAAATGTCTACTTCAAAAGAAATAAAATAAAATAAATACACTACATAAATGTGCAGTACTTACTACCTTTGTTTTGTGGGGTTGGGGGTGGACAAGACTTAATATTGTGATGTATTTTGAAATCTTCTGCTTCTCCAATAAATATATCTTGATTTCTGAATGTTTAAATGTTCGTCCTGAAAAAATAAAACGTAGTCATAAGCATCAGCATCAGACTGAACTGAGTGTTTCTGAGTCTGATGTGTGTTTTCTGAACATTTGTGTCTGTTTTTCCTCCATCAGATGAAAACCACACCATGACCAGTGAAACCAGCAGTCTGGTCCAGTCCCACACACACTCCTATAAGAAGCGAGAGGCGCTGGACGTCCCGTATCAAACGGGTCAACTCCATCCGGCCATCAGGGTGGCAGATCTGCTGCAGCACATCACACAGATGAAGTGTGCGGAGGGATACGGCTTCAAGGAGGAGTACGAGGTGCGGATAAATACATTTATTCACTTACACACACAGTACGTCTGCATATGGGGGAAATAGGAGTTGAATTTGTCATGTTTTTTCCTGGGAGTAATATTTATGAAGGAGCTGTTGACATGGGATTTAACCTGATTTAGGTAAAAACTTAAACAAAACATTTACATTTAGTCATTTAGCAGACGCTTTTATCCAAAGCGAAAGTGATTTTTTTCTCTTCCCTCTTTGGGATGGAACCACGAGGCGACGTTCATTCACAGAACGCAAGTTTCTGGAGGACACATACATCTGCAGAAGTGAGAGCAGATAAGAAGGAGCAAAGCCAGAAGTTGCTTTGTAAGCAAACATCAGAGCTTTGAATTTGATGCGAGCAGCAACTGGCAGCCAGTGCAAACGGATGAGGAGCAGAGTGACGTGTGCTCTTTCAGCTTCATTGAAGACCACTCGTGCTGCTGCGTTCTGGAGCAGCTGAAGAGGTTTGATAGAGTTAGCTGGAAGCCCGGCTAGTAGAGAGTTGCAATAGTCCAGTCTGGAGAGAACAAGAGCTTGAACAAGGAGTTGAGCTGCATGTTCAGATAGGAAGGGTCGGATCTTTCTGATGTTATAGAGTGCGAATCTGCACGATCGAGCAGTTCTAGAGATGTGGTCAGAGAAGTTTAGTTGGTCATCAATCATTACTACAAGGCTTTTCACCATTTTGGATGCAGTAATGTTTGCCCCATCCATCGGGATTGGGGCAACCAATCCAGATCCAATACAAACATTAAAATAAAACAAACTAATCTGAAGCATGAATTGTGTGTATTAACAATGACAGAAGGAGAAAGTGCTGAACTACTGAAACGTGTTCAACACTTTATATTAAAGGCTTTATTAATGCAGGCAGCTTAAAGACACCTCTCATATGGAGAATGATGCAGTGCTCAGGTGTGAGTTTCTCACAGACTTCAACAGAGTGTCTAAATCTTGGTGCTTCTGTGGGTCTCGTCTATCAAATCTGAGCTTTATTCTGCATTTCCTATTGGATTCGGCTCAGGTGATCGGCTGGGCCATTCTACAGCTTGATTTTCTTTCTCTGAAAGCATCTGAGAGTCTCCTTGGCTGTGTTTTGGATCATTGTCCTGCTGAAATGCTTCATCTCCTGCTGATGTAGATGTTGGACTGAAGCAGCTGATATCTGTTTACACTGAGGAAGGGCAGAGGTTTGCTGAAGAACTACTGAGAGATTTCAGCTGCTGACTGGGCTTCACTGCCCAACTACACCTCCCTTTCTTTCTTCTGTTTCAGTTTCCTGAATTTTTGTCCTTTAAAACATCACAAGAAATAGTAATGCAGAACGAAATTACATTGCATCAGACCCAACATAAAAAACATCAAACACTTTAAAACCTAACATTAATAAGCTTTCATCATTTCATAAATACATAAAAATATAGTTATATTAAATATAGCTCAATTTTAAAAAAAATCACCGAAGAGAATAAATTAATACTTAAAGAGTGTAACGAGGAGACTGACACGGAGGGATCCATTATGCAGTATTTATTAATCACACTCTTACTCAAACACTCAATATGCACAAAGGTGCAAACACACATCAACAGTAGTAGTAATGGTTTCAAGGCTGGCGGCTGACTGACACAGAGTGATTTACCAGCCATGAGTCAAAGGCAGGCGGCGTGATTCAGAGTCCGTGTATCAGGCTTGGGTCGAGGGCAGGCAGCGAGTATCAGAGTCCGTGTATCAGGCTTGGGTCGTGGGCAGACAGAAGGCAAAGCAGAGTCAGAGACGGGCTGGAGTAATACACAGGAGATCAGGCAGGATATAACGCTCAGTAATGCTGGCCGGGGCTGAACAAGACTTCGCACTGACTGACTGTTTAAGTGCGGCTTATAAAGGGTACGTGGGTCGTTAACTGAAATGGGAATCAGGTGTGCACGATCACTGTAAGTGGATGATGTAATGCTAGAAGTCCGGAGATGGCAGCCTCTGCTGGCCAGCGAGGGGAATGACTGGGACCGAGTCGGTGACAAATAGCTATTGCAGAGTTTGTTATAATAGTTATAATATTCAAAGTTTTTGCTAGTTTAACTATTTATTGATTTATTACTACATACTAGCTTAGCAATAGTATTTAAGATATAGTATTATTTAAAAGTCTTATAATGACAGGATAAAAACTATCATGACACCGCACTGATTTGCTCCTCAGGCTTCTGTACCGCCTGCCTGATGGCATGAGCGTGGCCAGGGTGGCTTGGATCCCTTAAAATGCTGTTTTCCCTAGACAGACAACGTTGTTGAGAGTTCCTCAATAGATGTCATTTTGACTCCAACAGACCTTTCATCTGACTTGATTATCTTCTTAAAGCTGTTCTTGTCAGATACACTGCTATTCTCATACCAAAGGGAGATGCCATCAGGGAGAACGCTCTCAACAGCTCCTCTGTAAAAACGTGTGAGGATTGATGGGCTGAGATGTCCTCTTTTTAACCTTCTCAGAAAAAGCGCACCAGCCAGCGACCACACTCTTTGCAAGACTAGTAGTATGGAGAGAACAAGTCAAGTTCTCAGTAACGTTGACCTCCAGGAATTTCACCTGCTCTACAGTCTCCACTGCTGTGTAGTTAATATATACAGGGGAGTTCTTCATCTGTTCAATATTTTTCCTTGTGTCACTTCATTTTATGACGCATAACTTCATTGGTAAACTAATTAGATTGCTTTTCTTTGCATATATTGATTGTTACCAACATCTGGTGAACATTTCAAGTCAACAGCAACTTTAGAAATATGTTTCCTGAAAAAAATAGACGTGATCAATACTTATTTCCACCACTGTGCTTAAGGCCCGTTTACACCAAACACAATTCAATATGAGGATTTGTGTCCACACAGACGAACAGCGGATGATGATCGGTTTATTTGTAGAACTGCTGTGAACTGCTCTTCATCTGTCTGTGTTTTATCCTTCATCAGCCGGGTAAAGTCATTCTGAAAGTGACGATATGTCAGTCCTCGCTGTAGTTATGCTGAGAAATCTGCTAATCTGTCAATCGTTTTTACCACTCCATCTTTATGGTGATCCTGCTTGGTGTGAACAGGCCGTCACACGTGTGTACATCACCAGTGTTGGGTTCATGCATCACCGCATGCTTTTACAGCTTGTGAATAATTTAACCACAAACAATCATTCAGTCATCTTCATGTCACTCCAGATTTGCTTCGACTTTGGGATTGAGCTGAAACACTAAGGAGATGTTTAGTAGAATGATCACACTTCAGTTTATCACCAGGCATATATTTGCATCTCATTTTTTTATCTCAGGAGAAAACTGTGATAAAGGTTTGAAATGACATGAAAGTGAATTAAGTGGTGGATTTGTGGATGAACTATTCTCATGTTTACTGCTAATACCAGATGAAGAGAGTGTTTCGTTGGATTTCTTGTATAAATATCTAAGTGCACTTAAAGCAAGATACATTTAGAATAAAAATAACTTCAGATATTAGGCCCTGTTTTCAGTGAAATGAGTAATTATATGCATAACACAGCAACAAAAACATGTCAAGAAATAAATCAATTAAGTAAACATTTAAACGTAATTACAAGATTTCTTACTCCACAGAGCTTTGAGCATTAAAAAGTGTTTTTGATTTATATAAATGAATTAATGAACAGGAAATTAATTCATTTCACAAGCAGAGATGTTTTAAGAGAAAGAGACTAAATTAAGTTGAGTTAATTAACAAGAAAAAAATTCGCTCTTAACATCAGAAGAAATATAATGCATTTCAAAAGGAGAACTGTTTACATTTTCTCACACCATTAGTAGTAGATATAGAACTTAATTAGATATGTTTGTGTATGTATTTATTTATATTCATTATATATACACTAACTGACAAGAGTCTTGTGGTGGATCTCAGTTGTAAGAGCAACAAATAATAACTGGTCTTCTAGTTGATGATGTGTAAAAGAGTCAGAAGGTGGATTTATGGAAACCACATGGACCAAGATTCTCAGAGAAATCAGTCAAGTTTGGTGAAGGAGACATCATGGTTTGGGGTCATTCAGTATGGAGAGATCTGCAACATCAACAGCCTGAGGTATCAAGACATCTGTGCTGCCCATTACATTACAAACCACAGGAGAGGGACAATTCTCCAGCAGGATAGCGCTCCTGCTCATACTTCAGCCTCCACATCAAAGATCCTGAAGGTCAAGCTGCTCCAGGATTGGCCAGCCCAGTCACCAGACATGAACATTATTAAGCTGATGAAGGAGGAGGTGTTGAAGATGAACACAAAGACTCTTGATGAACTCTGGGATCCTGCTGAAGGCTTTCTTCTTCATTCCAGATGACTTTATTAATCAGTGATGTGAGTCATGTCAGAGATGTATGGATGCAGTCCTCCAAGCTCATGATGGAGTCAGACACAATCTTCATTCTGTCTCCACTGCAGCAGGACTTTATATTCTATACTAGACATTATTTCTGTTCAGTGATGACACTTTAGTCTGAGCAGAGTCAGAGCGCACTGTCCTCATCAAATCAGTCAACATCAAGACATGATCAGATTTATTGAGCTCAAATCAGCAAAATCTAGAGGCCTTCACCTTTCATAGAGACACTTCTGACACCAAATCAGCAACTAGAAGAGCAGTAAGTATTTGTGTTCCTAAAACTAGGCCACAAGACTTCTGTCAGGTTGTGTAGTAAGTAGAAAATGTATTTAATTTATTATGTATATAGATATAATATAGATATTAATTTCTTAATCATATATATTTAAATTCGTTCACAAATCAAGTATTTTTTATTTACATATTTTTTTCTCTAACTTCGAGTCATTTTCTCTTCTGAAGTAGATGTATCGTGATTAGAGAACATTTCGACATTTATACAGTAAACCAGAGGAAAACACTTGATGTTTTTGCAGTATTTTTCACCTCATCTTCATCATCTTCAGCTCCAGATGTGTCGTTTCTGTCCCGAATCAGCTGTAAATCCCACACAAACACATGATGAGCACAGAGAGCACACATACACACACACACACAGCTGTATGATCAATATTTGAGGCGGTCGGCCGCGGCCTGAGGGCTGGATTCATTATGGATAAAGAGTGTTTCTGGACTGAATGTTGACTGTGTTTCTCCTCCATGTTGAACAGAGATGACCCGCACTAAAATATGCCCTTATCTTTCCTTTTGCTTCTCGTTTTTCCATACGTTAACTTTGGAAAAGATAAACGAGGTAAGCAGTTTTTTTGGATATCTGTCAGATGTTTGTTAGTTGCTGATAATAAACCTGTTAGTCTCCGCCCCTGTTAGTCTCAAGCCCCGCCTTAAATGAGTCTTCCCCCAATCACAGCTCAGCAGCAGCTTAGAGTGTTGTGCGTTGATCATTGTTGTGATATCAGTTTCAAGTGTCTTCTTTAGACATAAATTTAAACCAAATTAAGACAATTTTTTAATAATAATAATCATGTATGCAATATTATTACAATAAACGTCAATGGCCATGACTATTGTTTTTTAACATAAGTAATTTTATGCATAACGGCGACAAACACATGTGAAATCCGTTTTTAGATTAAATTTACATTTCTTACTTCAGAGTTTCATGCATAAAGTGTTTTTGTTTCATATAAATAAATGACTAAACTGGAAATTAATTTATTTCTGAAGCAGAGATAATTGAAGACAAGTCAAATTATTATTATTATTATTGTTATTATTATTATTATTATTATTGCATTTCATTCTTTAGAAAAAATTATGACTTGGGATTAATTGTAACATTCATAAACAGTGTTTTTATTTTTCTATACGTTTACATTTTTATTGTTACTTCCCTTTTTTGTCTTATTATTTATTTATCACTATATAAAATACAGATTGTTTTAAAGAGGCATAAATAAGCATAAATGTTGGGATATTTTAATTATTATACAAATAATTTAATTTTATGTTAAATATATCAAACTTTTGGATGTTTTTAAAAAATGTTTTTAGATTTAACCTAATGTTTAACTTAAAATAAAATGCCTAAAACTAAAATAGAAAATTGGTTAAATGTCAAATATTTAAAAATTAATAAATTAAATATTTAAATTAAAAGACTGAAAAAAACTTATACTCAATACAAAATCAATCAAATCAAATCAAAAACAAATATTAAAATCAAAATACTAAAATCACCCCGTTTTTTGTTTTGTTTTTTGCATTACATTTAATTAATTAATTAATTTATTTATTTATTTTATTTTTTAAATTTTCTAATTTATGTATTTATATTTTTTTAAATAAAACATTATATGTTAAATTCAAAATTTATTAAGCTTTATTTTTATTTGACTTATTTCTGATACAATATGTTATACATATATCTATTTATAATGCACAGTGTTTTGAAGGAGCATCAATAAACAAAAAAAACAACCTAATATTTATAAATGATTTTGGCTAAATAAATGTGTAAATGCTACAGGTGTTCAGTTCCGTGATATTCAGCTGCTAAATTAATCAATTATGAAAAACATCAAATTCAGTTTCATGTTTAGTAAATAATTTATCATTAAAATTATTACAATAAAAAATAGTTCAGTTCAATAACATCATTGATGTTGCAAATCAACTAATCATTAAACCATTTCAAAAGCGGAAACCGTGTCATAATGAATCATTGAGCATTAACTGTAATAATCAGCGTTAGTGACAGTAACCAAGGGTGGGCGGGGCTTAAGGAATGATCAATTGCAATGAACTTTGCAGTCAGTATCCAATCAGCATGCATATTTATTATAAACCCCCAACATTTTTAAATGTGTCTGAAGGAGTTTCATATGTGTAGAAAGCACTGCGCTGTAAAACACATCTATTAATGAACACTTTCTGTATTTTGTGTGTGAATTGTGAAGTTGTGTATTGCATTATGGGATGTTGATTTCTGCTCTGTCCACTTTTGATGTTAAAAATTCAACTTTATAGTTTAACAAAGTGACATTTTAGTGGTTTGAGTAAATACAATCAACGGCCACTTTGTTAGGTACACCTGTCCAACTGCTTGTTAACGCAAGTTTCTAATCAGCCAATCACAGGGCAGCAGCTCACTGCATTTAGGCATGTAGACATGGTCAAGAGGATCTGCTGCAGTTCAAAGCGAGCATCAGAATGGGGAAGAAAGGGGATTTAAGAGACTTTGAACGTGGCATGATTGTTGCTGCCAGACGGGCTGCTCTGAGTATTTCAGAAACTGCTGATCTACTGGGATTTTCATGCACAACCATCTCTAGGCTTTACAGAGAATGCTCCGACAAAGAGGAAATATCCAGTGAGCGGCAGTTCTTTGGGCGCAAATGCCTTGTTGATGAGGCCAGAGGTCAGAGGAGAATGGCCAGACTGGTTCCAGCTGATAGAAAGGCAACAGTAACTCAAATAAGCACTCGCTACAACCGAGCTCTGCAGAAGAGCATCTCTGAACACACAACACATCCAACCGGGTGCCGCTCCTGTCAGCTAAGAACAGGAAACTGAGGCTACAATTCACACAGACCCACCAAAACTGGACAATAGAAGATTGGAGAAACGTTGCTGCTCTGATGAGTCTCCATTTCTGCTGACACATTCGAATGCTCGGCTCACAATTTGGCCTCAACAACATGAAAGCATGGATCATCCTGCCTTGTATCAGCGGTTCAGGCTGGTGGTGGTGGTGTAATGGTGTGGGGGAGATTTTCTTTGGGTCCATTAGTACCAATTGAGCATCAATGCCACAGCCTACCTGAGTATTGCTGCTGACCATGTCCATCCCTTTATGAGCACAGTGTCTCCATCTTCTGATGGCTACTTCCAGCAGGATAACGCAGCATGTCATAAAGCTCAATCATCTCAGACTGCTTTCTTGAACATGACGATGAGTTCACTGCACTCAAATGGCCTCCACAGTCACCAGAGCTCAATCCAATAGAGCAGCTTTGGGATGTGGTGGAACGGGAGATTGGCATCATGGATGTGCAGCCGACAAATCTGCAGCAACTGTGTGATGCTATCATGACAACATGGAGGAAAATTTCTGAGGAATATTTCCAGTTTCTTCTTAAATCTCTGCCACCAAGTATTAAGGCAGTTCTGAGGGCAAAAGGGGTCCAAGCCGGTACTAGTAAGGTGTACCTAATAAAGTGTATAAGGTATAATATGTAGAGAAATAAGTCTGTAAAATAACAGAAAATGTGCTGCAGTTTATTACAAGGCTTCTGTAGCGTAATATACAACACCAACCCAGACATAATATCACTGCAAACTTTTACACACCTCAATAAAAAGTCACCTTTACCAACTTTTCAAGGTTAAAGGTTGTCAGAAGACAGATCAAAGTCCCAAAATGCAATTTAACAGCACAAATAAACAAGGAAAAATAAAAACATGAATCACAAAATACTGAAAACTGATCATTGACGGATGTTTGTTTAACAGTGTGTAATTGTCCCTCATATAGTGTCAGCATCAGGGGCTTTCTGAAGTAATTCATCCATTTCTGCAGTAATTCATCCACAAATGCCTCCATGTTTTCAGCCGAGCATGCTGGGATGCATAACAATAACGAGAAGCTGGTAATTGACAACCGCAGCTTAGAACATGCATTATTAAGCGCGGCGTATATGCTTGTTTTATTCATGCTTGTTTTGACATCTTTGCGAGCGCTTGTGTGTGTTATTGGCCATCAGTTTCATTGCTCAACTCTGCTGATTTGATGTGATTTCACCTCCTTCTGCTTCTGTATTTATCCTCAGATCAAACGGGTTTGGCTTTGAGAAAGATTCGTGTTATGGTGTTTGATTGTTTCTGGAGGAATCACAATGTGGTTTTTTTGCAAGCGTCTAGATTTGTGCCATAGTGTTTTAGCTCATGATTCCAGTCATGCGTCTGATTGGCTGTGGTTTTGAGGCTCGGCCAATCACAGCGTGTGGCCTAAAGGGACAGAAACAGCCTGGAGCTTCCTATCAGCCATTTCTCCATCGCCGTCCGTTCCAGTCTGCTGTGAAGCTTATTTATTCAGCTCCACATTTTTTATATTTCAAAAGATTATTTTTCCATCAAGCTAAGTCTGAGGATCATTATTATTCTCTACAGTCTCGCTTCTGCAACTCTTAAAGCCGCATGCTTGTGCTGAAATATATAGCATTGTTAAACAACGTGACAACACGTAATGTAATAAACAGAAATGCAAGCTAATATGAATGCATGTTAGCATAAATATAAGTTAGTCTTTGATAAATTTGCAATCATTTGCATGAATATAGAATTAGAAAAAAGTCAGAATTGGTAGATATCCCAGCATGCAATATATAGCTCAATATAGTGAATTCACATCACAATACTGAATTTAAATAATACAATACTGAATTTACCTGTCGCAATACTGAACTTACATATTGCAGTGCTAAATCTACATCTCGTAATACTGAATTTACATTTTACTGAATTTACATCTCACAGTACTGAGTTTAAATCTCACAATACTGAATTTACATCTTGCAGTACTGAATTTACATAATGCAATTTACATCTTACTGAATTTACATCTTGCAATACTGAGTTTAAATCTCGCAATACTGAATTTACATCTCGCAGTACTGAATTTACATAATGCAATACTTAATTTACATCTTACTGAATTTACATCTTGCAGTACTGAGTTTAAATCTCGCAATACTGAATTTACATCTCGCAATACTGAATTTACATAATGCAATACTGAATTTACATCTTACAATACTGAATTCACATCTTACAATACTGAATTTGCATATTGCAATACTAAATTTGCATCTTGAATACTGAATTTGCATTTTACAATACTGAATTTACATAATGCAATAACAAATTTACATATTGTAATACTGATTTTACATATAGCAATACTGAATTTACATCTCGCAATACTGAATTTACATAATGCAATACTGAGTTTGCATATTACAATACAAAATTTGCATCTTGAATACTGAATTTGCATCTTACAATACTGAACTTACATATAGCAATACTGAATTTACATAATGCAATACTGAATTTACATTTTGTAATACTAAATGTACATGTTGCAGCGCTAAATTTACATCTCGCAATATTGATTTTGCATCTTGCAATACTGAATTTACATATAGCAATACTGAATTTACGTTTAGTAATACTGAATTTCCATAATGCAGCACTGAATTTACATAATACAATACTGAATTTACATATAGCAATACAGAATTTCCATAATACAATACTGAATTTCCATATAGCAATACTGAATTTGCATATAGCAATACTGAATTTACATCTCGCAATACTGAATTTACATATAGCAATACTGAATTTACATCTCATAATACAAAATGTACATATTACAATACTGAATTTACATAATGCAATACTGAATTTGCATATAGCAATACTGAATTTACATATAGCAATACTGAATTTACATCTCATAATACAAAATGTACATATTACAATACTGAATTTACATAATGCAATACTGAATTTGCATATAGCAATACCAAATCTGCATTTTGCAATACTAAATGTACATCTCTTAAAGTTTATACTAAGTTTGCATCTCTCAATACTGAGTTTACATCAGGCAATAGTAAGAGAATTTAAACTTTGGGTAAATTATTTCTTCAAGTTCCCCTTGCGCGTGTTTATTCATCTCATGTTTACACTCCAGTAAAAACACACACATCCTCCCGGAAACACTGTCAATGTTTGTTTGACAGAATTTGCACTCTCTAACACATCTTGGCTTTGTAAAAACTCTGGAAGGCGTCTGCGCTCTGAATATTTAAATATCGGCGTATGTGTTTTTCTGCTGACATGCGGTAAACTCCTGCGTCTGACACCCGTCTCCACTAGTTTGACTCAGTTGTCATTATTTCCCCGCTGTGGTCTCGCGTCCGACTCCCGCATCTCATTATCTGAAAGGTGCTTGTCAGTGGCTGTTTTTTATTTATTTTTCTCGTCTCGCTGTCACTGATGCGACATGAAAGGACAGACGTCTCCAAAGACACCAGCGGCGCTGAATAACAAGCTGCTGAAGATTTCAGACCAGCAAAAAACACATATGAGAAAGCGGCAATGTCAACATGCATTAAATTGGTCTTAATGGCTCTTGATGGTGGGAGGAAATACAAACAAACGGATTAAATGCATGAACTAATCTTGACATTTATGAGGTTGCATGTAAGTCAGGCTTTTATATTCTTTCCCAAACACATAAGAGAGACACATAAACACATAAGAGAGAACTGCAATGTCAATGTAAATTAAATTGGTCTTGATGGTGGGAGTAAATACAAATAAATGCATGTACAATCATGACATTTATTAGGTTGCATGTACAGCTGGAGTGATTATTATTTAGTATTAAATTTTAATTATATTATATTTTTTCTCCAAATAACACATATGAGAACTGCAATGTCAACATGCATTAAGGGGGCCAAAAATATTGACCTTAAAATGCTGTTTTATTTATGCAACAAATAAGACTTTCTCTTGAAGATGTGAGTTTTTTAATGTCTTCAGCAAACTGAAGATCATTGCAGGTTAAATTTGACTACTCTTTCCCCAAGACATGATTCATCCAGCGATAAACAGTTTACTGTAATCTGTGGATGAATCGACTGTAACCTCAATCACAGATCCGCTAATCAAAGACCATTTCAAGCTGGTCAGGAAGCATAGAGTGTAACATGCTGAATATCAGCCATTAAACACAAAGACTCACAATACTGAATGCATGTGCAAAAATACTGAGCTTATATTGCCATGCTGAATTTTGATCTTAAAATTCTGAATTTACATGTTGTAATACTGAATTTACATCTCCGACAACTAAGGTTATGTCTCAAAGTATTGAATTTACATCACAATACTAAATTTACATCTTAAATTATTGAATTTACATTTCAAAATACTAAATTTATTTCTCAAAGTATTGAATTTATATCTCAATGCTGAATTTATATCCCGCAATACTGAATTTACATCTCGCAATACTGAATATACATCTTGAAATACTAAATTTACATCTCGAAATACTGAATATACATCTCGCAATACTGAATTTACATCTCGAAATATTAAATTTATATCTCAAAATACTGAATATACATCTTGAAATACTGAATATACATCTCGAAATATTGAATTTACACCTCGAAATACTGAAGTTACATCTCAAAATACTGTATTTATATCTCACAATACTGAATTTACGTCTCACAAAACTGAATTTACGTCTCACAATACTGAATTTACATCTCAAAATACTGAATTTGCATCTCACAATACTGTATTTACATCTCAAAATACTGAATTTACATCTCAAAATACTGAATTTACGTCTCACAATACTGAATTAATATCTTACAATACTGAATTAATATCTTACAATACTGAATTTATATCTTACAATACTGAATTTATATCTCACAATACTGAATTTACATCTCAAAATACTGAATTTACATCTCACAATACTGAATTTGCATCTCACAATACTGTATTTATATCTCACAATACTGAATTTACGTCTCACAATACTGAATTTACGTCTCACAATACTGAATTTACATCTTACAATACTGAATTTACATCTCACAATACTGAATTTACGTCTCACAATACTGAATTTACATCTCAAAATACTGTATTTATATCTCACAATACTGAATTTACATCTTACAATACTGAATTTACGTCTCAAAATACTGAATTTACATCTTACAATACTGAATTTACGTCTCAAAATACTGAATTTACATCTTACAATACTGAATTTACATCTCACAATACTGAATTTACGTCTCACAATACTGAATTTACATCTCACAATACTGAATTTACGTCTCACAATACTGAATTTACATCTCAAAATACTGTATTTATATCTCACAATATTGAATTTACATCTCACAATACTGAATTTACGTCTCAAAATACTGAATTTACATCTTACAATACTGAATTTACATCTCACAATACTGAATTTACGTCTCAAAATACTGAATTTACATCTTACAATACTGAATTTACATCTCACAATACTGAATTTACGTCTTACAATACTGAATTTACATCTCAAAATACTGTATTTATATCTCACAATACTGAATTTACGTCTCACAATACTGAATTTACATCTCACAATACTGAATTTACATCTCACAATACTGAATTTACATCTCAAAATACTAAATTTACGTCTCACAATACTGAATTTACATCTCACAATACTGAATTTACATCTCAAAATACTGTATTTATATCTCACAATACTGAATTTACGTCTCACAATACTGAATTTACATCTCACAATACTGAATTTACATCTCACAATACTGAATTTACATCTCAAAATACTGAATTTACGTCTCACAATACTGAATTTACATCTCACAATACTGAATTTACATCTTACAATACTGAATTTACATCTCACAATACTGAATTTACATCTCACAATACTGAATTTACATCTCACAATACTGAATTTACATCTCAAAATACTAAATTTACGTCTCACAATACTGAATTTACATCTTACAATACTGAATTTACATCTCACAATACTGAATTTACGTCTCACAATACTGAATTTACATCTCACAATACTGAATTTACATCTCAAAATACTGTATTTATATCTCACAATACTGAATTTACGTCTCACAATACTGAATTTGCATCTCACAATACTGAATTTACATCTCAAAATACTGAATTTACGTCTCACAATACTGAATTTACATCTCACAATACTGAATTTACATCTCAAAATACTGAATTTATATCTCACAATACTGAATTTGCATCTCACAATGCTGAATTTACGTCTCACAATACTGAATTTACATCTCACAATACTGAATTTACATCTCAAAATACTGAATTTACGTCTCACAATACTGAATTTATATCTCACAATACTGAATTTGCATCTCACAATGCTGAATTTACGTCTCACAATACTGAATTTGCATCTCACAATGCTGAATTTACATCTCAAAATATTAAATTTATATCACAATACTGAATTTATATATCAAAATACTGAATTTACATAAAGCAATACTGAATTTATATCTCACAAAACTAAATTAATATCTGACAATAATGAATTTACATCTTATAATGCTGAATTTACATCTCAAAATACTGAATTTACATCTCAAAATACTGAATTTGCATCTCACAATACTAAATTTACATATTTTAATATTGATTTTACATTCGCAATACTGAACTTAAATATTTTAATATTGAGTTTACATTGCAATACTGAATTTAAATATCAAAATTCTGAATCTAAATCACAATACTGAATTAATGTCTCAAAATATTAAATTCAAATGTTACAATACTGAATTTTATTTGTTGTAATACATATTGTACATTTTGCAAAATCGAATTGTCTTTTCTAAACACTGAATTTACATATCGCAATACTGAATTTACATTTCAAAATGCAGAATATACATCTGGCAATAATGAATTTATATCTCACAATGCTGATTTTACATACAACAATACTGAGTTTATATCATGCAAGACTGCATTCATATCTCAGCATCTTGAATTAATATGAAAGCCTGTAACCTCACTCACAGATCTGCTAATGGAAGGCCGTTTAAGCCAGTCAGGAAGCGTAGAGTGTTAAAGCGCTGAATATCAGCCATTAAACACAAAGACACGGTGATGGAGCCGATTCTGTGCAGATGAAGCTTTATTTCATCCTCATATTCAATCACAGCCAATCATATCCATTGTGTGAGGATGCAATGATGTGTTGCAGATAATGCTGTATTTATACCTGCAGAAAGAGCCGGCGCTCCACTGGCCTTCAGACGCCAGCGCTGACGTTTATTTTCATAATGAGCTGTAATTGCACGGCCTTTTTCTCATGCTGTATTAATGTTTGATGAGTTTGTGTTGAGGAGGAACAGCCGTCTGATGTTATTCTGCTTTTATTTCATTCAATGCGAGTCCTGCGCTCAGAGCGAGAAGCCAATTAAACTCTCCAAGCATGCGTTTTATAGCAGCGAATATAATATTAGCCTTCAGATAAATAGCTTTTAAAACTACAGGTGGGGAGGTAGAGCAATAGATATTTTAATATGCTCGTAGCCTGTGCACATTATTAAGCAGGGGTTTTAGCATTGCATTGCATGGTTTTTAACTCCGAAATGCATTAAAAAATATTTATTATGCAATATACGGTTAAAGGCAAAATCATTCTCCCTCCTGTGAAATTGTAATTTTCTTTTTCAAATATTTCCCGTGTTGATTTTTTTCAACACATTTCTAATCATAGTAGTTTAATAACTCATCTCTAATAACTGATTTATTTTCTCTTTGTCATGATGACAGCACATAATATTAGATTAGATATTCTTCAAGACACTTCTATACAGCTTAAAGTGACATTAGTTAGTGACAAATAGTTTAAAAATAATTAATATTTCACAGGAGGGTGAATAATTTAGTTTTTACTCGTATAATTTATAATTTAACATATACAATCACCGGCCTCTTTATTAGGTACACCTCACTAGTACTGGGTTGGACCCCTTTTTCCTTCAGAACTGCCTTAATCCTTTATGGCAGGGATTCAAGGGGCACTGGAAATATTCGCCAGAGATTTTGCTCCATATTGTCATGATAGCATCACACAGTTGCTGCAGATTTGTCGGCTGCACATCCATGATGCCAATCTCCCGTTCCACCACATCCCAAAGCTGCTCTATTGGATTGAGCTCTGGTGGCTGTGGAGGCCATTTGAGTACAGTGAACTCATCGTCATGTTCAAAACACCAGTCTGAGATGATTGAGCTTTATGACATGCTGCGTTATCCTGCTGGAAGTAGCCATCAGAAGATGGAGACACTGTGCTCATAAAGGGATGGACATGGTCAGCAGCAATACTCAGGTAGGCTGTGGCGTTGATGCTCAATTGGTACTAATGGACCCAAAGAAAATCTCCCCCACACCATTACACCACCACCACCAGCCTGAACCGCTGTTGTTGAGGCCAAATTGTGAGCCGAGCATCCGAATGTGTCAGCAGAAATGGAGACTCATCAGAGCAGCAACGTTTCTCCAATCTTCTATTGTCCAGTTTTGGTGAGTCTGTGTGAATTGTAGCCTCAGTTTCCTGTTCTTAGCTGACAGGAGCGGCACCCGGTGTGCTCTTCTGCTGCTGTAGCCCATCCGCCTCAAGGTTGGCCGTGTTGTGTGTTCAGAGATGCTCTTCTGCAGAGCTCGGTTGTAACGAGTGCTTATTTGAGTTACTGTTGCCTTTCTATCAGCTGGAACCAGTCTGGCCATTCTCCTCTGACCTCTGGCCTCATCAACAAGGCATTTGCGCCCACAGAACTGCCGCTCACTGGATATTTCCTCTTTGTCGGAGCATTCTCTGTAAACCCTAGAGATGGTTGTGCGTGAAAATCCCAGTATGTGATTGGCTGATTAGACATTTGCGTTAACGAGCAGTTGGACAGGTGTACCTAATAAAGTGGTATAACTTAAAACAGTCTAATAAAGTGGGAGAAACCATTACAAACAAAGGAGTAGGGGTGAAATAGCGAATGTACTAAATATTTCTACATGTGTAAGCTGTAGATGAGTTTGAGCACTCTATAAATCATATTCTGGCTCTTATGGTGTTTATATTTGGCTAAATACACTGTTTTTAGCCTTTTGTTGATGTTTTGTGTGTGTGTGCATCTGCAACCATGTTCTGTGGTGTGGCTGTACGTGTCGTGTTGATATGCTCATGTGTGTGTTTTTGTGTGTGTGTTTCAGAGTTTCTTTGAAGGGCAGGCGGCGCCGTGGGACTCGGCTAAAAAAGATGAGAACCGCATGAAGAACCGATACGGAAACATCATCGCCTGTACGTGAAGAACAGCTCTGCGTTCACAACATCAAACACTCGCACAGGAACGAGAGCGATACACACACAGACTCACAGAAACACACATTCTAACATACACACTCAGACTCACACGCAAACACGCATAAACTCACACTCTTACATACACACTCAGATGCGCACACACACACACACTAACCGATGCACACTCGCTCACACATTCATGCACACACACACACACATTCACATATATACATACACACACTCACTCAGACTTACACACTCATTTAAGCAGACTCATACAGACACACAAACTTACTCAGACTCGCACACACTCTTATACAAACACACTCAGACTTGCACACACACACACTCTTATATACATGGAAAGTGATATGTCTGAAGTCCAGTTCTCAGACTGACCTCTCTTTATTAATCTGCCGGAGTGTATGTGTGTGTGTGTGTGTGTATGTGTGTGTGATGAATAAGTGTGTGTGTAACAGAAGCGCTGTGTGAATTTCTTGCTTTGTTTTGTGTGTGTGATCGACCCAAACAGCTGTTATTGTTGCTGAGCTCATACAGAATGCTGACCCTAAGTGTGTGTTTGTGTGTGTGTGTGTGTTTCAGATGATCACTCTCGTGTGCGTCTGCAGCCTCTGGAGGGAGAGCAGAGCTCAGATTACATTAATGCTAATTATGTTGATGTAAGTATAAACACACACACACACACACACACACACACACACACACACACAAACACATTTTTTTTCTTTTGTCTATATATATTGTGTGTGTGTGTGTGTATATATTTTGTTGTGTACTTGATGACTATGGTTGTGTGTTTGTGTGATTTGTGTGTATATTTTGTTGTGTGTGTGTTGTGTGTATACATTTTAGGTTGTGTGTGAGTCTGTGTGTGAGAGACTGTTCATGAGTGAGTGTGTGTTTTGTCTATATATGCTGTTTTGTTGTGTGTGTGTGTGTGTGTGTGTGTGTGTGTGTGTGTGTGTGTGTGTGTGTGTTCACAAGTGAGTGTGTTTTTTATGTATATGTAATGTGT
>NC_133199.1:45237500-45242500 GCF_049306965.1 Danio rerio | reverse complement strand
TCCTCTTGACCATGTCTACATGCCGAAATGCAGTGAGCTGCTGCCATGTGATTAGCTGATTAGACATTTGCGTTAACGAGCAGTCGGACAGGTGTACCTAATAAAGTGGCCAGAGAGTGTATAGTTTTAATGAATATCATGACTAACCAATCAGAATTGAGTATTTCAGTCAATAAGCAAAAATTGCAATGACTTGTGCAGATTTTAATGTTTTTCTTTGCATTCAATTCTTTAATAATGCTTTTAAAATGTTACGTGAACTTTGGAAGTAATGCAATAATGAATAAATAATTAATAATTGCAATTACATTATTTAATATATATTATAATTATTATTATTGTTATTGAATTGTTACTATATATA
Organism: Danio rerio; assembly: GCF_049306965.1. NCBI lineage: Eukaryota > Metazoa > Chordata > Actinopteri > Cypriniformes > Danionidae > Danio > Danio rerio. The sequence goes on along the minus strand of NC_133199.1, from coordinate 45,242,136 downwards.
TATATATATATATATATATATATATATATATATATATATATATATATATATATAATCATAATAATAATTATATATAATTTAATTATAATACTTATTAAAGTAATTATTAATAATAGTAGATAATATAATTTCCTTTTTTTATTTTTTTATTTTTTAAGTAATATTATTTTTTTATAGTGTGTGTATTTAGTTTTAATAAAAATCGTGACTGGCCAATCAGAATCGAGTATTCCAGACAATAATTGCGCTGAATTGTGCAGTTCTCCGACAGGCTGAAAGAGTGTTTTTAAAGAGTGTTTTTGTACGTCAGCTGTTCAGGTAATGATCTGAGCGATGCGTTTAAGCATCAGAACTCTTTATTCCTCTCCCAAACACAGTTTATGGAGGCTTCATTAAAAAAAAAAGTTCCCTGAAGTGGAGCGCATCACATGTCCAGACTCAATTACAGTGTTTCAGCTCGCGGAGACCGGAGTCATGCATAAATGCAGCGGCGCTCCTCTTACATGACGGATGAAGAAATGGGAATAATTCGTCCCCGCGCGCGCGCTCTCATTGCGACGTGTTCGGCTGTAACGATGAAAGCATTAGTGCTGCAGTCGCGCTCCCGCTGAGCAGTAATTGCTGTTGGCAGATTCCACTTACAGCTGAAGACCACTGAAGCAAAGCGCTGGAGGATCAGCACACATTACTGCAGACCCCAGATCAGCGCTGCACACACACACATACCAGCGGGAGTCCACTAGTGACACAGTGTATCCTATATAATGCATATTACACACTATTCAGGTACTTACTACTTATCTGATTGGCTGATGTGCCGTTATTTTTAGATAAATCCACAGCTACAGTAGTTCCGGCAGGCTCATACTGTAATTCACATTTCAATTTAAGCCTCTTTATGTGGAAATAAAAGTGACTTCTGATTGATTTCTAATGTAGTTTTAGATGGGAATGACTATATTGTGGTGCTTTACTGTTTATACTGCAGGTCTGCTGAATGCTTGATTCTGATTGGCTGATGGTCATTGTCAGGTGTTTGATTACTGGGAGATAAACGCACAGCTAAAGTAGTTCCAGCAGGTTTTGAGTGCATTACAGAACCTTAAAATTAGTTCTTACTTTGATATTTATAGTACCATATAATTAAATGGCTCCTATTGTTTATATTTTTAAGTTCATATTTTAATTTTAGCTGCTTTGTGTGAAAATAAAATTGATTTCTGGTTGATTTCTGATGTAGTTTTAGTTGGGAATGACTATATTGTGGTGCTTTATTGTTTATACTGCAGGTGTGCTGAATGCTTGATTCTGATTGGCTGATGGTCATTGTCAGGTGTTTGATTACTGGGAGATAAATGCACAGCTAAAGTAGTTCCGGCAGGTTTTGAGTGCAGTACAGCACCTTAAAATGAGTTCTTACTTTATTTGTAGTACCATATAATTAAATGGCTCCTATTGTTTATATTTTTTAACTTCATATTTTAATTTTAGACACTTTGTGTGGAAATAAAAGTAATTTCTGATTGATTTCTAATGTAGTTTTAGTTGGGATTGACTGTATTGTGGTGTGTTACTGTTTATACAGCAGGTCTCCTGAATGCTGGATTCTGATTGGCTGATGAGCACTCTAAGGTGTTTGGTTATTGTCAAATAAACACACAGCTAAAGTAGTTCCGGCAAGTTTAGAGTGCATAACAGCTCCAAATCACTTCACTCAGTCCAAACTCTCATCAGAACACAACAGAAAGCTTTGGAGGAGTTGCGGAGGAAACTAGTGCTTCACACAGGAGACGTTTGACACACTTGGACAAACCCCTGACTAATAAACTGTCAAACACATCATCATAATGCACACCTGAGGTTTAACTGTATTATCACTTAAAGTTTTCTTTATTTTTAAATAATTCAACACCCTATTATAAATTATTTCAACATATACCTGTAAATATTTACAATTAAACTTTAAAGCGTATTACAAAATCTAAAAAAACATTACATTTAAATAATTTCTAATGATAATTTTGTTTAATAAAAATTATAATTGTTTTATTTTTAATATGGGACATTTTTCAGTATTTTATTATATTTATATCTGGAGAAAGTCTTATTTCTTTTAGTTTGCCTGGAATTAAATTCACTTTCATTCATTTATTCAATTCTTGTCGTCTTAGTTCCTTTTTTAATGCAGGGTCACCACAGCGGAGTGAACCGCCAACTTATCCAGCACATTTTTACGCAGCGGATGCCCTTCTAGCCGCAACACATCTCTGGGAAACATCCACACACCCTCATTTACACTCATACACTACCGACAATTTAGCCTACCCAATTCACCTGTACCGCATGTGTTTGGACCGTGGGGGAAACCGGAGCACCCGGAGGAAACCCACGCGAACGCAGGGAGAACATGCAAACTCCACACAGAAACGCCAACTGACCCAGCCGAGGCTCAAAACAGCGACTTTCTTGCTGTGAGGCGACAGCCTCAGGAGTGCTTTCTATGTATATTTATTCTATATATTTGATAATGATAATAATAATTACTCCGTACATTTATATAGCTCTTTTCTGGACACTCAAAAAGCTTCACACATGTTTGGGGAATCTCCTCATCCAGCACCACTGTGCAGCATCCACCTGGATGACGCAACGGCAGCCATATAACACTAAATCACACACCAGCTGATTAGTGGAGAGGAGACCGAGTGATGAAGCCAGTTATGATATGGGGATGGTTAGGAGGCCATGATAGACGGAGGTCAGTGGGCAAATGTGGCCAGGATGCCATGCTGAGAGAGCCTGGAGCTGTATAGAGTCCTCTAGTCCCCTTATACTGGGGCATTAGGACCCACACAGACCCCTGCTGGCCTCACTAACACCACTTCCGGCAGCAACCTAGCTTTCCCATGTGGTCTCCCATCCAGATTCTGACCGGGCTCAGCCCTGCTTAGCTTCAGGGGGCGACCATGTGAGAGCTGCAGAAAGCTAACTTCTTTATTTACTTGCATATTAATTTAGGTTTTTTTCTTGATGTTTTGTATTTATAAGAGTAAACACATCCTTAAACACATCTGAAACATCTTAACTTTGCTTATTGTTCACTAGGAGAAATATATAGCTATTCATTACACATTACTGAAGTCTTTTAACAGCAGAGTCTCCTGCAATTTGCTCTCTATTTAATCTGATGTTGTTCTGGGAGAGCTGATTCATTTACAGTCAAGATGTGTGTGTGTGTGTGTGTTCTCTCTGATAAACACGGCACAGCACATGAGGAAGATGCAGAATATTGTCATGATTAAGAGTTTCGTCAGATCTTAATTAAACCGGTCGTTCTCCGAGTCGCCCACCAGCAGAAAAGCAGGCAAAGTCGAAGCCAAAGTCACGAGGAGCTCTGTAATGTTTGCGTGTGTATGAATATGATGTCAGGTCTTCATGTTTTGCTGCTCGCGCTCGCAGCCAATGCATCAGTACATGCGCACGCTGATTTGCATGAGCTAATTAGCTTGTCAAAAGTCATTTTGGAATTTGCTTGTTGATTAAAAACAATGCTAATTAGAATTAATTAAACGTGTGATTTTAATTCCTCGGGCCGCGCTGTTATTGCCGGCTGCTGACTTACACGCCGGCCTTATTAAGATGATTTGGAGTTTAATGGAAACACAGACGCTCAATTCTGCTGCTGGTGCGTGTGTATGTGTGTGCGTGTGTGAGTGTGTGTGATGGATTTATAAATATATATATAATACTTCAGCAACATCCAAGCAACCTATCCATTCATCCATCCATTTATGTGTGTGTGTGTGTGTCTGTGTGTTTGTGTCTGTGTGCGTGTGTGTGTGTTTATGTATTTAATACATAAATAAACATAAATATGTTTTCATTTGGGTGGCTCAGTGGTGTCACACTGTCACCTCACAGCAAGAAAGTCGCTGGTTTGAGTCCTGGCTGGGTCAGTTGGCATTTCTGTGTGGAGTTTGCATGTTCTCCCCATATTGGCGTGGGTCTGTCCGGGTGCTCCGGTTACCCCCACAGTCCAATCAAATGCGCTATAGGGGAATTGATGAGCTAAATTGACCAAAGTGTATGAGTGTGTGTGTGAGAAAGAATGAGTGTGTATGGGTATTTCCCAGTACTGGGTTGCAGCTGGAAGGGCATCCGCTGTGTAAAACATATGCTGGATACATTGGTGCCCACAGAAATTCTTCTTAGGGGTGGCCATTTGAGGCCACACCAAATCTTGGTGTATATATTCAAGTACATATGCAAACCAAATAAAAATCAGTATTTAGTTTAAAAGCATTATTAGGTCAGTTATTTTCACCTACTTTTATTGTACAGCATATAGTACACTGCGTCTAAAATTAATGAAGATTAATTAATCAATTAATAAAACAGACAAATAAACAAAAGACATTACGACACACACACACACACACACACACACACGCTCATTATACACACCCTAATAATATGATTTATCCACATTCCCTTTTGAGCCACAATATTATTAATGCAGCTTCTTCTATTGATGTATTTTTTTGCAAAACACATCCACAAAATCATTGAGATTTCTGGCTCCTGTAATTAAAGGTGATTAAATAAATGAAGCTGCCAAATGAACTAGATTTTCAGA
>NC_133199.1:45185000-45230000 GCF_049306965.1 Danio rerio | reverse complement strand
CTCTGTACAAATACTGAAATATGTATGTTTTTTTTTCTTATACAGATAAATCCGACAGGTTAAAGAGATTTACGTCTCCATGTTTTTATTGTGATTGTGAAATTTGCAATGCTTTATGGGATTGTAGTTTTTTTCCCTTTTTAAAGCCATTGAGTCTTGTATATCTGTATTTTTGTCTGATTTGAATATACTTAATGAAAGTTTATAATATTGGGATTGGCAGTAAGGTGTCCCTATTGGATAAATGAATGGGAGGAGTCATTCTGAAAGCAGTGCTGCTGAAAAAGGGATTGTTGTTGTTTTGTTTTGTTTTGTGTGTTAAGTGTGTAATGTGTGTGTGTGTGTGTTTTCAGTGCTGGTGCGGGTCGCACCGGATGCTTCATTGTTATTGACATCATGCTGGACATGGCGGAGCGGGAAGGAGTGGTGGACATCTATAACTGCGTCAGAGAACTGCGCTCGCGCAGAGTCAACATGGTGCAGACGGAGGTGAACAATCAGCAGTTTTTTTATTTCAGCTAACGAAACAGTTTTTTAAACAGTAGTTTAAATATTTGTTTATTTTAATTTTCACTTTTTGTTTACTAAAATAGCCTCGCCTCATATCAGCCGCAGCCAATCACACTTTTTTAATATTTAATCGTGCTCGTGAGGGATTTGTTTGGCGCCATCTACTGGTGCAAATCAGATTTTACAACATAATGAGTTCTAATGAATCCTGAATTTTATTTTAATCTCTTGAAACTTATTATTTAATTTCCGTCAGTTTTACAGTGACTGTTTTTACTTTTAAATAAAAATATTTTTACTTTAAAACGAAAATGTTTTTTGACCAATAGTTTCTTAATTTTAGTTTTTACTTACTAAAATAACCTTGTTTCACATTAATCACACACACACACACCCTCAAATTCATAGCTAATTTAGTTGTTGAACAATTTTTGTCAAATAATTCGTTATCAAAAAATTGTCCTTGCGAAAACTAGACGATGATGTACTGACATCAAATAAGGAGTTAATTGTGATTTTTTTTTTCAGATAACGAAAATGTTTTTTGAACTAGTTTTAATCTTAGTTTTAATTTTGTTTACTAAAATAACCTTGCCTCACATCAGTCGTAACCAATTTTGTATTTAATCGGGCACTTGAGTGGTGTTTGGTGCCATCTACTGGTGCAAGTCAGATTTTACCACACAATGAGTTCTAATAAATCCTGATTTTTAATTTTTTTGCTTTTTACTATTTTAGTAACTGTTGTTCGTTTTGTTTTAGTTTTTAGTTTGTCTTGAATTTTTACTTTTAAATGAAAATATTTTTTGACCAATAGTCTTAGTTTTAGTTTTCACTTATTAAAATAACCTTGCCTCACATCAATCACACACTCACACCAACTGCAGCCAATCACACACACACTCATTTTCATTGCTAATTTAGCTGTAGAACAATTTTTGTCAAATTATTCATCAAAAAAATAAAACGAATAAGTCAGAAACTAGACGAAAAGTAAATTAAAATCAGTTTAAACTGTAAAAAACTGTGACAAAAAATGTTCTGACATCGAATAAAGACGACACATTTAAGATATTTAAAGTCTTTTTGTATATAATCATGAGCTTGAGAGATGTGTTTGGCGCCATCTACTGGTGCAGGTCAGAATTTACACTACAGAATAAGTTTAATGAATGCTGAATTAAATATATTTTTGCTAATTATTATTTTATTTATTTCGTTTTTCAGTGACTGTTATTAGTTTTGTTTAGTTTAAGTTTAAAAAAAATGTTTTCTCATTTCACGAAAATGTTTTTAAGCATTATTTTTTTTCTTAGTTTTACTTTGTTTACTAAAATATCCTTGCCTCACATCAGCCGCAACCAATTTTGTATTTAATCATGCACTTGAGTAATGTGTTTGGCGCTATCTACTGGTGCAAGTCAGATTTTACCATACAATCAGTTTTAATGAATTCTGATTTATTTTTTTTGATCATTATTATTTTATGTCTGTTAGTTTTTCAGTGACTTGTTAGTTTCATTTCGTTTTTCTTTTGTCTTGTTTATCTTGTATCTCGTTTATCATTTTTAGTTTTAAACTAAACTATTTTTACTTTTAAACGAAAATGTTGACCAATTGTTTTCTCATGTCTACTCATTCTTAATTTCGCACTTGAATAATTTTTGTCGTATTATTCGTCATTGACTGTTTTCGCTGTCAAAATGCTGTGATGTTTTTTTTATCTTTTTTTTTTTTTTTTTAATTGTAATGATATTTTTTGTTTTATTTTACTAAAATAATCTCACAGCCAATCACATGCACCCTCACATCAGCTTCAGCCAATCATGCGCGGCCACTCTCTCCAGCCCTTCCCACAGACTCACACAGACTTCACCTAAAACTTCCAGACATGAATAAAGACGTTAGCAGAATAGCCGGAGTGTGTGTTTGACCGCTGCATGAAGAGCAGAGGCGTCCTGCAGGCAGATGGAAATGTCACTTCATGAATGATTTACGTCCAGCTGTCAGACGGCAGAGATGACCACGAGCAGACGCCCAGTCCCAAAGAGCAAACCCATTATCTGATCTGACCACACGCGTCTTCTCACACACTGAATATCAGCCTTTATATTATGAACACTGACTTTATTCATGTTTAGGAACTTTTAACATCCATAAAGAAAACTAAATAAATATACAAAATTAATTGAAAGAATAAGGGTAACACTTCACAAGGTCAGACTTTACAATAAGGTTTCATCAGTTAATGTATTTACTAACATGAACTAATTATGAACAATACTTGTAGAGCATTGTTCAACATTTACTAATGCATTATTAACATCTAAGTTTATGCTTGAAGGTTAACAAACATGATCAAACACTGTAATAAATGTCTTTTTTTATTGTTTGTTTCTGTTAGTAAACGCATTATCGAACATTAACTAGTACAGCCTTATTGTAGTGCCACCCTTTTCAATAAGGGTGTGTTTGTCAGTATTAGATAATGCATTCGTTATGCCTGAGTTAACAGTGAACAACACATCCATTAAGCATCACTAAGTCTTTGTTAATGTGAACTAAACATATATTAATGTGTTATTTAATACATGAGCTAACATGAATTAATGATGAACGATGAATTTTATTCAGCATTACATAACCTTTGTTAATGTTTACTTACTCATATTCTAATGCATCTCTTTACATTTATTCTTCGCATGTTTGAAGTCACTTATTGATTGTCTTGTTATTAAATGTTGATGTTTCAGGAGCAGTATGTGTTTATCCATGACGCCATTTTGGAGGCGTGTCTTTGTGGCGACACCACGATCCCAGCCAATCAGCTTCGATCGGTCTATTACGACATGAACCGATTGGATCCTCAAACCAACTCCAGCCAAATCAAAGAGGAGTTTAGAGTGAGTGCAGCTGTGTGTTTATGAAGAAAACATTACTGAATCAGAAATAAATGTTAATAATTTATATCTAACTTTTATTTATTGGCTTTTTTAGTTGTTGTTACACATTGAAACCTGATTTAATCATTTTAATTCTTTCTTTCTTGTACTTGTGTGATTATTCTGGGATTATTTTAATCTTCTCATGTAAAGCACTTTGAATTACCACTGTGTATCAAATGTGCTGTATAAATAAGCTTGCCCTGCCTATAAATAATTTAGATTTTTTATATATATATATATACAGAATTGTCTATGTTCTGGAGACGATCCAAAACAAATGTTGCTTAAGGGGACTAATAATAATATAATACTAATAATATTGACCTTAAAATGGGTTTACATGTATATATATATATATATATATATATATATATATATATATATATATATATATATATATAAAAGGATAATGTGTGAGCTGTGTGTTTGTGTGTGTCAGACGTTGAACATGGTGACGCCGACGCTGCGGGTGGAGGATTGCAGCATTGCTCTGCTGCCCCGAAACCATGAGAAGAACCGCTGTATGGATGTGTTGCCGCCGGACCGATGCCTGCCCTTCCTCATCACCATTGATGGAGAGAGCAGCAACTATATCAACGCTGCGCTCATGGACGTACGTTACACACACACACACACACACACGTCCACACACACATACATACATTGAGTGTCTAGTAAACAACTCACTGATACAAATGATCTGTTCAGAGTTGTTATTTAGTAAACAACTTTAAGATTCAAATGATTCATTCAGAGTTAGCCTTCAGTAAACAAGTCACTGATTCAAGCGATTCATTCAGAGTGAGTCAAATGATCCATTTAGAATGAGTTTTCGGTAAACAACTTAATGATTCAAATAATTCATCAGAGTGAGCCCTCGGTGAACGACTCACAGATTCAGAGAATCTGTTCAGGGTGAATCTCCATTAAACAATTCAGTGATTCAAATGATCCATTCAGAATGAGTCTCCAGTAAACAACTCACTGATTCAAATGATTTGTTAAGAGTAAGTCATCAGTAAACAACTCACTGATTTAAATGATTAATTCAGAATGAGTCATCAATGAACATCTCACTGATTCAAATGATTCATTCAGAGTGAGTCTTCAGTAAACAACTCACTGATTTAAATAATTAGTTTAGAGTGAGTCTCCAGTAAACAACTCACTGATTCAAATGATTCATTCAGAGTGAGTCTTCAGTAAACAACTCACTCATTCAAATTATTCATTCAGAGTGAGTCTCCAGTAAACAACTCACTGATTCAAATGATTCATTCAGAGTGAATCTTCAGTAAACAACTCACTGATTTAAATAATTAGTTTAGAGTGAGTCTCCAGTAAACAACTCACTGATTCAAATGATTCATTCAGAGTGAGTCTTCAGTAAACAACTCACTGATTCAAATGATTCATTCAGAGTGAGTCTCCGGTAAACAACTCACTGATTCAAATGATTCATTCAGAGTGAGTCTTCAGTAAACAACTCACTCATTCAAATTATTCATTCAGAGTGAGTCTCCAGTAAACAACTCACTGACTCAAATGATCCATTCAAAGTGAGTCTGCAGTAAACAATTCACTGATTCAAATGATTTGATCAGAGTGTGTCTTCAGTAAACTTTTCACTGATTCAAATGGTCCATTCAGAGTTAGTCTTCTGTAAACAACTCACTGATTAAAATGATCCATTTAGAGTGAGTCTTCAGTAAACAACTCACTGACTCAAATGATTCATTCACGGTGAGTCATATGATCCATTTAGAGTGGATGAGATGATCCATTCAGGTAGATCTGATACCTTCACAGTAATATTATTGTGTCTGTACTTTTACTCAGTTGTGTGAATTTACACACATATCGTCTGCTCAATGAAAACCATTCAAATACACAAACAATTGATTCATTTCATTGTCTGGAAAATGTCTGAAAGTGATCCATAACCCGAACACATACACACACACACACACACACACACAGAAGCGGAGAGATTGGAAGAGTGTGTATGTTTTACATGCGGCAGTGCATTTGTTTTCATTACAGTAAATGGAGGAGGAAGACACACGCAAACAAGCGTTCAGCACTAAACTCCTCCACACCATTAGTCAAGCAGACAGAGAGACGGAAATGAGCTGCTGTTTTTCATGTTCACAGAGCTACAAGCAGCCGTCTGCCTTCATCGTTACCCAGCATCCCCTGCCCAACACTGTGAAGGACTTCTGGAGGCTCGTCCTGGACTACCACTGTACATCTATAGTCATGCTGAACGATGTGGATCCAGCACAGGTCAGACACACACACACACACACACACACACACTATCACTGTACATCTACACTCACGGGCCACTTTATTAGGTACACCTTACTAGTACCGAGTTGGACCTCTTTTACCTTCAGATCTGCCTTAATCCTTCATGTCAGAGATTTAACAAGCTACTGAAATATTCCTCAGAGATTTTGCTCTATATTGTCATGATAGCATCACACAGTTGCTGCAGATTTGTCGGCTGCACATCCATGATGCCAATCTCCCGTTCCACCACATCCCAAAGCTGCTCTATTGGATTGAGCTCTGGTGACCATGGAGGCCATTTGAGTACAGTGAACTCATCGTCATGTTCAAGAAACCAGTCTGAGATGATTGAGCTTTATGACATGCTGCGTTATCCTGCTGGAAGTAGCCATCAGAAGATGGAGACACTGTGCTCATAAAGGGATGGACATGGTCAGCAGCAATACTCAGGTAGGCTGTGGCGTTGATGCTCAATTGGTACTAATGGACCCAAAGAAAATCTCCCCCACACCATTACACCACCACCAGCAGCCTGAACCGCTGATACAAGGCAGGATGATCCATGCTTTCATGTTGTTGAGGCCAAATTGTGAGCCGAGCATCCGAATGTGTCAGCAGAAATGGAGACTCATCAGAGCAGCAACGTTTCTCCAATCTTCTATTGTCCAGTTTTGGTGAGTCTGTGTGAATTGTAGCCTCAGTTTCCTGTTCTTAGCTGACAGGAGCGGCACCCGGTGTGCTCTTCTGCTGCTGTAGCCCATCCGCCTCAAGGTTGGACGTGTTGTGTGTTCAGAGATGCTCTTCTGCAGAGCTCGGTTGTAACGAGTGCTTATTTGAGTTACTGTTGCCTTTCTATCAGCTGGAACCAGTCTGGCCATTCTCCTCTGACCTCATCAACAAGGCATTTGCGCCCACAGAACTGCCGCTCACTGGATATTTCCTCTTTGTCGGAGCATTCTCTGTAAACCCTAGAGATGGTTGTGCGTGAAAATCCCAGTAGATCAGCAGTTTCTGAAATACTCAGAGCAGCCCGTCTGGCAGCATCAACCATGCCACGTTCAAAGTCTCTTAAATCCCCTTTCTTCCCCATTCTGATGCTCACTTGAACTGCAGCAGATCCTCTTGACCATGTCTACATGCCAAAATGCAGTGAGCTGCTGCCATGTGATTGGCTGATTAGAAATTAACGAGCAGTTGGACAGGTGTACCTAATAAAGTGAGTGTATACGCATTCTAAACGATGTGGATCCAGCACAGGTCATACACACAGTACATATACACACTCATACTGTACACATCATCACTTACAGACACACACTAAGTATGCACACATTCACTGACACAATAACACACTCACTCACTCACACACACAACTTTACACTTACAAATATGCACACACACGTCATCACTCATCACTCACAGACTCATACACACACACGCACACACACACACACACACACACACACACACACACACACACACACACACACACACACACACACTGGTTTGGCTTCAGGCCTGTGGATGAGATCAAAGATGTGCAGCACACACTCTCCGGTTCAGCAGATGTGTTTCTGCAGCCGCTCGTCTGTCTCACACACACACACACACACACACACACACACACACACACACTTCTGTGAACTCAAACACACCCCAGACACACACATCTGCATCAGTCAAACACCTTTCAGCAACACTTTTGATTTATCTCTGTGTGTGTGTGTGTCTGTGTGTGTGTGTCTGTGTGTGTGTGTGTGTTTGTGTGTGTGTGTGTGTGTGTGTGTGTGTGTGTGTGTGTGTGTGTGTGTGTGTGTGTGTGTGTGTGTGTGTGTGTGTGTGTGTGTGTGTGTGTGTGTGTGTGTGTGTGTGTGTGTGTGTGTGTGTGTGTGTGTGTGTGATCCTCCGATTCTCATTTCACTCCTACATTCAGTTACTGCCGCTTTCATTCACGTCATTGAATGAATTTTATTGTATTACTTCATTAATGTAATTAGTGATGTACTTATGTGTTTGATTATTGATGATCACGGTGTTTAAAGTCTTCAATGTCTTCGTTTTAATGTCATAAATGTGTTGTAGATGTGTCATATAGAAGAACTCAAAAACATTGCGTGTGCGGTACTCATCAGGTGTGTGTGTGTGTGTGTGCAGTTGTGTCCTCAGTACTGGCCGGAGAACGGTGTTCATCGTCACGGGCCGATCCAGGTGGAGTTTGTGTCTGCAGATCTGGAGGAGGACATCATCAGCAGGATCTTCCGCATCTACAACGCGGCCCGGGTCAGTCCACACACACACACACACACTCACAAACACACACACGCACAGTTTATAAGCACATCTGACTCTGTGTGTGTGTGTTCAGCCGCAGGACGGCTACCGGATGGTCCAGCAGTTCCAGTTTCTGGGCTGGCCGATGTACCGCGACACGCCGGTGTCCAAACGCTCCTTCCTCAAGCTCATCAGACAAGTGGACAAGTGGCAGGAGGAGTATGATGGAGGAGAGGGACGCACCGTCGTACACTGCCTGTGAGAATCACACACAAACACACACACACACACACACACACACACACACACACACACACAGAAATAAAGATTAGTTGAGGAAACGCTCAGAGCAACAGAACTCCTCATGAGATGTTGAGTAGAGTCACAGCGCCACCTGCTGATCATTTAACACTGACAGCACTGAAGCAGGAGTCTCAGTAATAATGACAGAGAGCACACGGCATATTGTATTTATTGATTTGTGAATGAGATTATGATTCTTCTGTATTGATCTATGAGTTTTTTTATTGCTGTGTTGAATGTTTTAGCTCAATGCCTCAACATAATATCTTTATGCATCAAACTCATCTAGACATCCATCTGAAATTGCACATCAGTTGCTGCCTGTTTTCTTGGTTTTTGTACCAGTAAAACGACTGAAATATAAACACTTATATAAATACTTCGTTTTTTCTTTTTGTATGATTTAAAAAGTCAGTGCACATATTGCACAAAAAACATGTACAGTATATACACTTGAAGTCAGAATTATTCACTCCCCTTTGAAATTTTATTTCTTTTTTAAATATTTCGCAAATGATGTTGAACTGATAATATTTTTTCTTTTGGAGAAAGTCTGATTTGTTTTATTTCGGCTACAATAAAAGCAGTTTTTAATTTTTTAAACACCATTTTAAGGTCAATATTATTAGCCCCTTTAAGCTATATGTTTTTTCTTGATAATCTACAGAATAAATCATCATTATACAATAACTTGCCTAATTACCATAACCTGCCTAATTACCCTAATTACCCTAGTGAAGCCTTTACATGTCACTTTAAGCTGTATAGAAGTGTCTTAAAAATTATCTAATCAAATATTAATTACTGTCATCATGACAAAGAGATAATAAATCAGTTATTAGAGATGAGTTATTAGAAATGTGTTGAAGAAATCTGCTCTCCGTTAAACAGAAATTGGGGAAAAAATAAACAAGCGGTCTAATAATTATATTTATAAAGATATTAACTGCATAATTACATTATTTTCCACTTATTTAAGTGTCCTGTGGGTGTGTGTGTGTGTGTGTGTGTGTGTGTGTGTGTGTGTGTGTGTGTGTGTGTGTGTGTGTGTGTGTGTGTACACTGAGCTTCTCAAAAAACCCCAGTAAATGCCTTGTGTGTTTGCTTACACTTGGAAAAATAACACTGGTTCTGATTCGGATATGGTCCATTTAATGGATTAATTAGTGCATTGATGTATTAACAGATTATTTTTAAATGTAGTGCATGTTTGTGCTGACAAAGCTATTAAAGCAGGTTTGGGTTGAATTAAATGTTTAATATTAGTAAATTAATTAGTTTCATTCACTCTTTGCATCATAACAGACACAAATGTAGTTATTTTTTATATTATTATTTTATTATTGTCACTTTTTAGCTGTTATTTTGTCAAAGTGTGTATACATTTTAAAAATTTTTATAGGTTTTATTATTTTTCTTCTTAATTCTGGTTAATTTTATTTATTTATTTACTCATTTATTTAGAGGCAATGTCATAAAGGCGTGTGTGTGTGTGTGTGTGTGTGTGTGTGTGTGTGTGTGTGTGTGTGTGTGTGTGTGTGTGTGTGTGTGTGTGTGTGTGTGTGTGTGTGTGTGTGTGTGTTTCAGTAATGGCGGCGGGCGCAGCGGGACGTTCTGTGCCATCAGTATTGTGTGTGAGATGTTGCGACACCAGCATTCAGTCGATGTGTTTCACGCCGTCAAAACACTGAGAAACAACAAACCCAACATGGTGGATCTGCTGGTAAGACACACACACACACACACACACACACCTGACCACACATAAAACACTGATATTTAGCTGTGTATGTAGTCAGGTGGACCAGTGCAGTTTTCCAGTTATTTTCGACTTTAAAATAGTAATATTTGTGTTAAATCATCAAAACAATCATGCATTATCAGATCATTCTTATAAGAAATTGTCAATCATACATCTCTCACAGAGATATAATCACTAGTCTCTCGCTGGACAATGTGGTCTTTCACAGTACACTAGTCTTCCTATTAAATAACTTTCCACACTAGATTATCAAAGAATATCACTAGTCCATCACTAATCTTACCAATTTTCGGAATGGAGGAGGAGTATGGATGAAGGCAGAGCCCAAACAAGACACATCCTGATAGCATCATAGCACTGCCCCTAAAAAGGTGATAAACACACCCTAAAGACACTGAGAGCACTGCCTTAAAGTGATGCCACACCATGCCCTTAAGACACTAATAGCCCTGCCTTAAACAACAACTGATAGCCCCGCCCTAAAGACACTGATAGCACCGCCTTAGAAACCTGATAGCCTCACCCTAAAGACACTGATAGCACCGCCTTAGAAACCTGATGGCTACGCCCTAAAGACACTGATAGCACCGCCTTAGAAACCTGATGGCCACGCCCTAAAGACACTGATAGCACCGCCTTAGAAACCTGATGGCTACGCCCTAAAGACACTGATAGCACCGCCTTAGAAACCTGATGGCTACGCCCTACAGACAATGATAGCACCGCCTTAGAAAACTGATGGCTACGCCCTAAAGCCACTGATAGCACCGCCTTAGAAAACTGATGGCTACGCCCTAAAGACACTGATAGCACCGCCTTAGAAACCTGATAGCCTCACCCTAAAGACACTGATAGCACCGCCTTAGAAACCTGATGGCTACGCCCTAAAGACACTGATAGCACCGCCTTAGAAAGCTGATGGCCACGCCCTAAAGACACAGATAGCATCGCCTGATGGCCACGCCCTAAAGACACTGATAGCACCGCCTTAGAAAACTGATGGCCACGCCCTAAAGACACTGATAGCACCGCCTTAGAAAACTGATGGCCACGCCCTAAAGACACTGATAGCACCGCCTTAGAAAACTGATGGCCACGCCCTAAAGACACTGATAGCACCGCCTTAGAAAACTGATGGCCACGCCCTAAAGCCACTGATAGCACCGTCTTAGAAAACTGATGGCCACGCCCTAAAGACACTGATAGCACCGCCTTAGAAAACTGATGGCCACACCCTAAAGACACTGATAGCACCGCCTTAGAAAACTGATGGCCACGCCCTAAAGACACAGATAGCACCGCCTTAGAAAACTGATGGCCACGCCCTAAAGACACTGATAGCACCGCCTTAGAAAACTGATGGCCACGCCCTAAAGACACTGATAGCACAGCCTTAAAAAAACTGATGGCCACGCCCTAAAGACACTGATAGCACCGCCTTAAAAAAACTGATGGCCACGCCCTAAAGACACTGATAGCACCGCCTTAGAAAACTGATGGCCACGCCCTAAAGACACTGATAGCACCGCCTTAGAAACCTGATGGCCACGCCCTAAAGACACTGATAGCACCGCCTTAAAAAAACTGATGGCCACGCCCTAAAGACACTGATAGCACCGCCTTAAAAAAACTGATGGCCACGCCCTAAAGACACTGATAGCACCGCCTTAAAAAAACTGATGGCCATGCCACAAAGGCACTGATGGCCATACCCTAAAGGCACTGATAACCCCACCCTAAAGAACTGATGGCCCCACCCTAAAAAACTGATGACCACGTCCTAAAAAACTGATGGCCATGCCCTAAAGGCACTGATGGCCACGCCCTAAAGGCACTGATAACCCCACCCTAAAGAAGTAATGGCCCCACCCTAAAAAACTGATGGCCACGCCCTAAAAAACTAATTGCCATGCCCTAAAGGCACTGATGGCCATGCCCTAAAGGCACTGACAACCCCACCCTAAAGAAGTGATGGCCACGCCCTAAGGCACTGATAACCCCACCCCAAAAGCACTGATGGCCATGCTCAAAAGGCACTGATGGCCCCACCCTAAAGAACTGACAGCCATGCCCTAAAGGCACTGATAACTATGTCCTAAAGGCATTGATGGCCATGCCCAAAAGGCACTGATACCCCCCCCCCCCCCCCCACGGAACTGATGGCCACGCCCTAAAAGCGCTGATAACCAAGCCGTAAAGGCTCTGATGACTAAGCCCTAATTGGCACTGATAGGCCCACCCTAAAGAATTGATGGCCACGCCCTAAAGGCACTGACGACCATGCCCTAAAGACACTGATGGCCACGCCCTAAAGGACTGATAACCACGTCCTAAAGCCACTGATAGCCATGCCCTAAAGGCACTAATATCCTCACCCTAAAGGACTGATTACCCCACCCTAAATGCATGGATGAACAATTCAAATATGGCCGCAGGGGAACAGACTTTCCCTCAGAGGGACTTGTGTAATGAGTGCTGCTGCTGTTGACTCTGAGCCGGCTGGTTTCTGTGTGTTTTTCAGGATCAGTATAAGTTCTGCTATGAAGTGGCACTGGAATACTTGAATTCTGGGTAAAGTGTGCGAAAGCTGCTGTGTTTTTCTTCATCATCTTCTGAACACTGAACACATCTAAATCTCCTCTCCTGATTGGACGAGAGCAGTCACATGACCCTGTCTGTGTGGAATGCGCCGCCCGCCGTCACGTGGATGTTTGTTTTCTTCTTCTTCTGCTCCTCATCATCGTTTTCTCTGTGGTTGTTTTTATGAACTCGTACTGTACGCAGGAAAAACTGCTGAGCGTCCCGTTCCCGAGATCTCCAAAGCTTGTGTTCGTGATCATGTCCTGTTTATACTGTAAATAGCTGAGCGTTCACCAGATAATTTATTCATTGACTGACTTCTCTTTTGTTTTGATTGTTTTGTGAAGCACACTGAGTGACAATCATGTTTTAATTGGGTCATTATTATTATTATTATTATATCATACGGACTCCACATATAATAGTGACCAGATTGTATTGTTATCTTTTTATTTATCTGGTATGGAAAAACAAAACAAACCTATAAATACATATCTATATCTGCCAAAGCTCTCCCTCCTCTGTGTGTTCATTGATATTTTGGTGTACTTTTGATTTTAAGTCACAATTCATTCTATTAACAAGCTATGAGCTAACACTGCTAGCTTAATAAAGTACTGATGAGCTGTTCATTATTAGTTAGTAAGGCAGAAGTCGGGTTTAGGTAGATTGTGCAGGATTATGAATGCAGAATAAGACCATACTTTATACCTACTGTTCATATCTTTATAATAGGCAGGTCATGAGACAGTATAGTTAATATAGCATGATCTGTGATCAACTAAAGTGTTATTGATAACTTTATTACAATTTGGTACATCATTATAGTATACTGTATACTGTAGTATTCCATATTCAGCATATTGCAGGATGCTAAGATGTGTATGGGTTATGAGAACTCTGTATGTAAGAATGATCTAGCATAATCACTGAATAATAGACATAGTATTATTAGTAATATATAGATAGATAGACAGACAGACAGACAGACAGACAGATAGATAATAGACGGATAGACAGACGGATAGACAGACAGATAGATAGACAGATAGATAGACAGATAGATAGATAGATAGATAGATAGATAGATAGATAGATAGATAGATAGATAGATAGATAGATAGATAGATAGATAGATAGATAGATAGATAGATAGATAGATGGACGGACGGACGGACGGACGGACGGACGGACGGACGGACGGACGGACGGACGGACGGACGGACGGACGGACGGACGGACGGACGGACGGACGGACGGACGGACGGACGGACGGACGGACAGATAGATAGATAGATAGATGGATAGACAGACAGACAGACAGATACATACCTACCTACCTACCTCACAGCAAGAAGGCCTTTGGTTCGAGTCCCAGCTGGATCAGTTGGCATTTGTGTGGTAAGTTTGCATGTTCTCATGTTGGTTAAACTAAATTGTCTGTAGTGTGTGTGTGAATGAGTGAATGTCTTTGAGTGTTTCCCAGTACTGATTTGCAGCTGGAAGGGCATCCACTACTTAAAACATATGCTGGAATAGTTGGTGGTTCATACCGCTGTGGTGACTGGAGGAAAATTGATAAATGTTTTATATATATACATATAAAAAAGTAACCCAAAAATTTTATTTTACCCAATTTTTTACCCAATTTGGGTTGAAATAACATTATTTTGGATTTTAGCAAAAGCTACTATCTTTTTTTCTCTTAGGTTTTTTAAATATACAATTACGATGCATTTATTACATTTTAATTTGGCCCACAGAGCAAATTCAGTTCTAATTTTAAATCCTGTTATCTGGTCTAGGAATAAAGCACAGGTCAGAATGTTGTTCTTAATTTAAAATGCTTTAATAACTAAAATTTAAAATTCGAGTTTACAAGGTTCTAGTGGGCGACACGGTGGCGCAGTAGGTAGTGCTGTAGGTAGGCAAGAAGGTCGCTGGTTGGTGTTTCTGTGTGGAGTTTGCATTTTCTCCATCCGTTTGCGTGGGTTTCCTCCGGGTTTTTCTCCTGGTTTCCCCCACAGTCCAAAAACAAAAAAGGTCCACATATTGATAATAAAGTAATGTTATGAGAGCTGTTTAAACATTAAGTTCTGATTGAATTGCCTCTTGTTACAGTTATGAAATAGTTTGATAACAAGCAGGAAGTGTTCACGAGCCAATGACATCACCACATTGAACTGTACTGTACTGCCCCCCCAAAGCCAAAGTACAGCAACTATTAATGTTATTAATTAATAATAATTAAATATAGTGAATTAATAATTAATAATTTATTCTGTTATTATTATATATTAAAATGTTGGATAAAACAGTCATCGTGTTCTACAGTATTTAGCACTAGTTTGGTAGCTGTTCTTTTCCCCAACATTTCCTCAGTATGTCCTAAAATAATATTTAATATACAATTAACTGTTATATGGATGACAATGATGTCTTTTCACACACATTTTCAGAATATCTTCTTCTATGTTCAACAGCAGAAAGAAACTCATAAATGTTTACAGCCACATGAGTGTGAGTAAATGGAGAGGATATTTCATTTTGGGGTGAACTGCCCTAAAATGGGTTTATTCTGTACTAGTTAGATTATATCCTGATGATCGTTGTTAGATGGGATACAGCTGCAGACAAATATTAAGGAAAACAATCTTTTTAATGAATTAAATTTCCCGTGAATTGTATTTAATTAACATCTAGCTCTACCCCAACCCTAAACCCAACCCTCACAGTAACATAAAACAATTATTATAAAGAGTATTATACGTTTGATTTATTAAATTACCCATTAATTGTATTTTATTAACCTCTACTCAATTCAACCCTAAGCCCAAGCCTCACAGTAATGTAAAAACAGTCATTATACAGAGTATTATTCATATTATTTATTGAATTTCCCATTATTTGTATTTTTAATAACATCTAGCCCTACCTCAACCCTAATCCTAACCATCACAGTAAAGTAAAAGACAGTAGTTATACAGAGAATTATTCATATTAGGTATTTAATTACCCACTTATTATATTCTATTAACATCTATCCCTACCCCAACCCTCACAGTAATGTAAAAATATTAATTATTGGTACAAAAATGTCACAAAAATTGTTAGATTGATGTGTCCACAGCTGTATCCCTTCTAGACTTTACCCAGAAACAAACCCCCTTATTTATCCACATTTGACTGCCAGGAGTCGAGAAATAACAATAATAATAATAATAATAATAAATACTAATAATAATAATAAATAATAATAATAATGATAATAGTAACTAATAATAATAATAATAAATAATAATAATAATAGTAATAAATACTACTAATAATAATAAATAATGATAATAATAATTATAATAGTAATTATTATTATTAATAATAATAATAATAACAATAATAAAAGTAATAATGATAATAAATAATAACAATAATAATAATAAATACTAATAACAATAGTAATAAATACAAATAGTAATAATAATAGTAATAATAATAATTAATATTAATAAATATTATTATTATTATTATTATTATTATCATCATCATATTTTTTTCATTCTGCTGTTTTTTACTTTTTGGTGTAATGACTGTGCTTTGCCTTTGGTGGGCAGTATAAACATTTATTGGTGATGGTTAAGAAGATTTCCACTGACAACCTTTTAAGCATATCCATAAATCAGTCCTAATAAAACATTTAACTAAATGTCACTATTATTTCAGTCTTAGAGTCTTAAAATGTCATTTTGTTTGCTTATTTTATATTACATAAAAAAAATCTCTTTTTCAAAAATCATCACTTATCAATAAAGCACATCCTAATGTCAGGTTATAATTCAACATTAATTAATAAACTACAAAACTGTATAGTTAATCATTAAGTTATGAGTTTGTAAATCTTTATTGCTTTATTAGACTTAGTTCATCTGGTTTGATTTTATAACAATCAAGTGGGACAGAATATAATATTAGTTTAATCTGGTTAAACGATGCTCACATTTTGCTTGAAATATTTTAATACAGAGGATCTTCATGTATGAAGCTAAAATTGTCTAATAAACATTTTGAATTGTGTTCATCTGAAGTGTTGATGAGTGTTATGTTATAAAACTGAACATTATTATGCTGTTTAAATTAGTTTTGATTTTTTTTATAGTTGAAAAGTGAACATCTGATATGTAAGACAGTCGACCTTTCTGAGATCATCCCTCACTTTCTGTGCAATCTGAGTTTTCTACAATAATAAATTTGATCTCAATTTCAAAATTTATAATTCAAAATAAAAATAAAATATGTAGTTTGAAAATATGTAAAAAATCTGCCTTAAAAAATCTGTTTTTATTAAATGCTTTAATATTCTAATTTAATAGTTACATTTAAAATATACAGTAAAATATTAATAATTAAAATGAATAAATAATTATTTATTATCCAAATAATTAAATTTATTATGCATATATATTATTTTCAATAATTCAAATGTACATAATTGAAATGCAAATAATTCTGTCATATTACAGGCTCCATGGATCTGCAGCATTTAAAAAATTAGAGTGGATAGAGAGAATGATAGACGGACGGACGGACAGACAGACAGATGATGTACGGATAGATAGATAGATAGATAGATAGATAGATAGATAGATAGATAGATAGATAGATAGATAGTCAGTTATATTAAATAATTGTTAATTTGAATAAGTACATTTAAAATAAAAATAAGCATTAAATAATTACATATGTTTAAATATTTAAATTGAATATATATATAATTAATAATTAAAATGTGCACAATTCAAATAGTTTAGTCATATTACTGACTATACAGATGTCCACTGAAAGTGGAGTTGCTTATAAATACAGTGTGATATTTCATTAAAAGAAGCTGTAATTGGCCCTTTATGTCTTATTGATCAGAATACTTCTCTTTATTTCAGCACACTTTCACTTTCATTCTGCGGTGTTTGACCTCTCACTGTTTTATATTGTTTTATTATGTTTGAGATTCAGCTCGAGCTCCAAATCACGTGATTTACTAGAAGAGACGCGGTTTTACTCATTAAACCTGAATATGTTGAATCGTGCGCAACTGAATTCGCCAGATGAGTCTCTTTTATTCAGACAAAATCATAATCTGGTCTAATATTCAGTGCTGTGTTTTATAATTTAAATAAACATCTGTATGCATGTACTGTATTTACTGGAGAGTTACAGGTTGTTCTTAAACAAGACCAGTGTATTAATATGTAATCTGGATTTCGTAATATGGTTTTTAAAATATTTGTAATTAGAGTAAATTGCTTTATAAAATACTCGTAAGAGGCTGAAAATCTCCCCAAACCACGTGACCGACTCTATAAATGCGGCAGATGGAGATTCTGCTGCACTCCTGGAGAAACACAGGTGAGTACAGCTATTTCATCATTATGATTATCATTTACCGTCTGAAACACCTTCATAATGTTAATAATAATAATATAATGATGATGAATATTGATTTTTATTTTTGAAATAGATATATAGATAAAACTAAATAAGAAAAACGATAGATAGATAGATAGATAGATAGATCGATAGATAGATAGATAGATAGATAGATAGATAGATAGATAGATAGATTTAACCTGTTTATTGGTGTTTTAATTTCCTTGTATAGACATTTTTTGAGTGAATCAATAACATTTTGGGCTCATGAAGGTATTTAAATAAGCGCAAAATGTTGTTGATTCACTCACAAAAACAAACGACTCTAAAGATTCAGTAAAAGATTTGCCTTGCTTTTACATTGTGCTTTCTTCAAATGAGCGGGTGTTGTTCTTTCCTTATTAATTAATTAATTAATCTATTTATTTGACAGATTATCTATACATCATAAATTATCCAAGCAAGTAAAAGCGCGTTATGGTTTTGATTCATTCAAAAGAACCGGAGCATAAGATTCATTACTCCGGCTGTGCATTGGAGTCATTAAAAAGAACCGGTTCGTAAGAGTCATTTGTTTGCGAATCAAACAAATGTGATTTCTATGCATTATTTAATTTAGCTGTTTTTATTAAATTACAAACTAACATTCAGAGTAATCATATCTGTCTTTAAGAAGCATCTAAATCATTGCAATTACATTCAGGATTCATTAGCTACCTCTCTTTAGTTCATTTTGAACATTCAGAACTTTTGTTGGCAAATTTCACTATAAACACATTTATGAAGAATAAGCTTGCTGTTTATGCATTCTAACTAAATAACCGGTTCTGTTTGTCTTTTTCATGTCTTTCTGTGGTATTTTAGGCATCTAAATAGGAAAATTCACAAGTGTACACCTGAAACCATGCCGGCACGCAGAGGTGAGAAATTCTCCAGACTTATTCATTACAATATATGATCAGTGTTGGGTGAGCTACTTTAAAATGAAGTCATTAATCACTAATTACATCATTCAATTTGAGTTTAAATTACGTTTCTAATTACTAACTTGATTTAAATACTACTTAAAATCCCTATAAACCTCATATGAATATAAGGATCCCTTTTTATTTCAGGCAGTATCATATTTTGGTCTAATATTCAAAGTGTTGTGTTTTATAATCTCTTATAACAGCCAAAAAGCCGAAGCTGGAGATCAGCAAGTCTAAGGAGACGTCTGCGTCCTGCTCCATTAATACAGGTGGATGTAAACACTTAAATCACATCAGTATGAAACAATGCTCTATCTGAAGCTATAAACTGGGTATTCATATATAATCTGGATTACATTTAGCAGATTTCAGAAATCAAAATACTTGTAAGAATACTCAGTCAGGTTACTTTTTTATGGATTGCTTATGATTATTTATTATTTACACAATGACAGTAAGTTAATCAGAGTTCATTGATTCTCTTCGATTTACTTTTTATTTAAACATTGACATTTTTCGTAATAAACTACTATATGTTTGTGATTCTTGGTGTTTTAATCCGCTTCAATATACATAATGTGGCATTAAATACGGCTTAGCACAAGAGTAATCTAAATGTAATCCAGAAGTAGTCCCATTACATTCATAAATATGTAAAATAAGAGATTATATTACTGTCTACAGATTCGTAATGTAATGTGTAATCAGTAACTGATTGAAACAAAGGTTAGCACAAACGTAATCCAAAAGTAGTCAGATTACATTAGCATGTGTAATCTAAAAATTATATAGTGACTAGTAATTTTGTCATGTAACTGATTACATTTCATAAGTAATCCCCAAATAATAGTAGTGTAGTAATTGATTATATTTTAAATAATCAGATTCCACTAATTATATACTTTTAAATACAGTAAATTACTGGTAATCAGTTTAGTTACTTTTTATGAATAACATTATTATGAACATTATGGATATTATTTACAAAATGTCTTTAATTTGTTTACATTTTATTGATTGTCCTAATATTGCACTTTTTCTTTTTTAAACATTTATTTTTATCGTCTTGAGTTTATGTGACATCAAATAAGAGTGAGCCCTTAAGTTATCTAAATGTAATCCAGAAGTAGTCCGATTACATTCATTAATATGTAATCCAAAACATTATTACTGACTACAGATTTTGTCATGTAATTTGTAATCAGGAACTGTTTACATTTCAAAGTAATCCACCAATAGTAGTAATGTAGTAATATATTATATTTACATAATCAGATTTCAAATATTAAGCACTTGTAAGTAAACTAATTTTAAAAATATTTGTAATCAGATTACAGTCACTTTTTAGGGATTACATAATTACATATTATTTAGACAATTCTTAATTTTACATTTTTATTAACATTTATCTTTTTGTCTTGCGTATATATATATATATATATATATATATATATATATATATATATATATATATATATATATATATATATATATATATATATATATATATATATATATATATATATAACATTAAATAAAGGTTAGTACAAAAACTAATCTAAATGTAGTCTGATTACTTTACCATAAATGTGTAAGGCAGAATATTATATTACTGAATACAGATTTTCATGTAATTTGTAATCATTAACTGATTATATTTCAACGTAATCTACCCAGTAATAGTAGGGATGTAATAGATTATATTAACCTAAACATTTTACTATTTTATTATTATTTATTTTGTTGTCTGCTTCAGTTCATGTGACATCAAATAAGGTGAGAACAAATGCAATCTAAATATAATCCAGAAGTAGTCAGATTACATTCATGAATGTGTAACATAAAAGATTATACTAAATACAGATTTATAATGTACTTTGTGATGAGTAATTCATTATATTTCATAATTAATCCCCAAGTAGTAGTAGGATAGTAATGGATTATATACACACAATCAGATTTCAAAATTAAGTTCTTGTAGTTAAAATACTTTTTTAATACATGTAATCAGACTACAGTTACCTTTTACGGATTACATGAATGCATAAAATTAGAAAGGGCAGAAAGTTGTTACTTTCCTCATTTTAATACTTTTTACAGGTTATCTTTTTAGTTATGCTTTATTTCATATAACATTAAATAAAGTTGAGCACAAAAAGTAATCTAAATGTAATCCAGAAGTACTGAGATTACATTACCATAAATGTGTAATCCACTCGATCATATTACCGACTACAGATTTAGAGATGTAATTTGTAATCAGTAATCCCCCTGCCTCTTGTTGTGCATCAGTAATGTGTGTGTTTCTGTGTTTCAGAACTTGTGGTCAGTGATTGCTCATGGAGTCCAGAGTTCATTCAGGAGCTTCTTCCGGCTGCGGAGCGAACGGCTCTTCTCTATCACCTGTCGTATCTGTGTTTGGGTGGATTTCCTAAACTGGAGCGTCTGATCAGAGAAAGAGCTCTGGAGACTCAGATGCTGTTTGGATCCTCTGAGGCCGTTCTGCTGAAGGTGAGCCTGAGTTCAGTCATATTCTGCTGTTTTCTATATTACAAATACTTTCAGTGTTTTACATCCCGCCACAATTTCACAGGTTCCTCAGAAATGTCACATAAATTGTGAGATAATAGTTAGATGTGAACTTAAATCTTCAAGAAAAGGTCAGAACTGCATACTCTATTTCAAAATATAAGCCTCGAAGTTCATAAAAAGCAAGATATAGCGTCTGAATTTAAAAGGGAAAAAGGTTATAATTGCCCAATATGAACAGAACTCAATTAATAATAATTCAAATAATAAAAAGCAGGAAAATGACATAATTACAAGACGTAAATTCAGAATTCAATAAGTAAAAAAAGACAGATGTGCAAAAAATAAATGCAGAATTCATAGCAAAATAAGTCATAAATGCAAGCTCTAAATTGCAAGATGTGAGCTCACAGTTAAAATGAAAGTGCAGTTGTGTGATTGTTAAGTTGCAGATAATGGTTGTTTTCTTCTTCATTGTAGTGTGTGGGCACCAGCAGTAACCTGGTCACGTCTCTGTTCCCGATGCTGATGAAAGCTGTAGAAAAGAATAAACCAGTTCTGGCTGTGAAATACCTGGAGAAAGCCCGAAGCTGGATCGATGACATTATTAGAGGCGTGGAGGACATGGTGAAGAGGTGAAGACATCACATACTTGTGCATTATTTTACAGTGCATCCAGAAAGTATTGACAGCGCTTCACTTTTTCCACATTTGTTTACTTTTCCACCTTATTCCAAAATGGATTAAATTGATTGTTTTCCTCAACATTTTACACACAATCCCCCTTAATCACCATGTGGAGAAAGAGTTTTTGAAATTGTTGCAAATTTATTACAAATAAAAAGCTGTAAAACCAGATGTACATCAGTATTCACAGGGTTTGCTCGATACTTTGTTGATGCACTATCGGCAGTGATTACAGCCTCAAGTCTTTCTGAATATGATGCACGAGCTCTGCACACCTGTCTATAGGAATTTGTGCCCATTCCTGTTTGCAGTTCCTCTCAAGCTCTATCAGGTTGGATGGGAAGCGGCGGTGTACAGCCATTTTCAGATCTCTCAAGACATGCTCAATAGGATTTAGGTCTGGGCTCTGGCTGGGCCACTCAAGCACATTCACCCAGTTGTTGTTGTGCAGCTCCATTGATATGTTGGCGGTGTGCTTTGGGTCATTGTCCTGCTGGAAGATGAAGCGTCGGCCCAGTCTGAGGTGGAGAGCACTCTTGTGCAGGTCTTCATTCAGGATGTCTCTGTACATCGCTGCATTCATCTTTCCCTCTATCCTGACTAGTCTTCCAGCTCCTGCTGCTGAAACACATCCCCACAGCATGATGCCAACACCACCACCATCACTGTAGGGATGGTGTTAGCCTGGTGATGAGCGCCGCCTGCTGTTCTCCACACGTAACGCCTGGCGTTCACTCCAAACAGTTCAGTTTGAGTCTCATCAGAGCAGAGAGTTTAGTTTCTGATGCTCTGAGAGTCAAGAAGCATCGAATGATGCCTTTTGGTGAACTCCAGGCGGGGAGTGTCTTCCGTCTGCCCGCTCTGCCATACAGATGCCTGATTGGTGGATTGCTGCACAGATGGTTGTCCTTCTGTAAGGTTCTCCACTCTTTACAGAAGAGCGCTGGAGCTCAGACAGAGTGACCATCGGGTTATTGTCCAGCAGCACACTGCCAACATATCAATGGAGCAGCTTCACAACAACTGGGTGAATGTCCTTAAGTGGCCCAGCCAGAGCCCAGACATAAATCCTATTGAGCATCTCTGGAGAGATCTAAAAATGGCTGTACACCATCACTTCTCATCTAACCTGATAGAGCTTGAGAGATACTGCAAACAGGAATGGGCAGAAATTCCCAAAGACAGGTGTGCAGAGCTTGTGGCATCATATTCAAGAAGACTTGTGGCTGTAATCACTGACAAAGGTGCATCAACAGAGTATCGAGCAAACCCTGTGAACACTGATGTTTTTACAGCTTTTTTATTTTTAATATATTTGCAACTATTTAAAAACTCTTTTTCCACCTTGTTATGGGGGATTGTGTGTAGAATGTTGAGGAAAACAATCAGTTTAATCCATGTTGGAATAAGGCTGTAACATAAATAAATGTGGAAAAAGTGCCATCAATACTTTCTGGATGTACTGTCCTATACTATATAACTGCTGGTTAACTATGTTTATATATAATAACTTTATATCCTAAAAGATATCAGTGACTAGTTGATTAGATTAAGTTATTAGTGACTAATAAAGTTATGGTAATTGTAACGAGGAGCCTGACGGCGGGATCCATTTGCAGTATTTAATAGACACAGTTCAATCACAATCAT
This sequence comes from Danio rerio, assembly GCF_049306965.1. Taxonomy (NCBI): domain Eukaryota; kingdom Metazoa; phylum Chordata; class Actinopteri; order Cypriniformes; family Danionidae; genus Danio; species Danio rerio. The sequence goes on along the minus strand of NC_133199.1, from coordinate 45,206,076 downwards.
ACAATACGCACTAAAGTGCGAACTCACATCAATAGTATGCAATAATGGTCGAAGGCCTGGCGGCTGACAGACACAGTGTGAGATAACAGGCATGGATCAGTGGCAGGCGGCGTGGTTCAGTGTCCAGATATCAGACGTGGGTCGAGGGCAGGCAGCATGGTTCAGAGTCCAGATAACAAGCAAGGTAGGGATGGCTGACGTGAAACTGATGTTTCGACACAGTGTCGAGATCCCGAAGCGCAAGTGTTTCGATACACTGCACCGAAGCATGATCCGAAGCACCCAAGTCACGTGACTAAAGTGTTTCGAAACACCTGGTCACATGACTAAAGCAATTCAAAGCATCGATCAGCTTAGAAACGTTTCGAGACATGGCGAATCCTCATTTGACTGCCAAGGTCATCAAACTATCTCTGTCTCATATGGCTTAGAGGACTGTGTGTTTGCTAATTGATTCTATGCTTTGCATGATGTTTTGGTTTCGAATCCCGACTTGTACAAATACTCTGAAATCATGGTTTTATGTATTTTAATCATGTTTCTGTTTTGTGTAGCCTAAATAGGATACAGCTGCAGTTACGCCATCAATTTAGCATCATTTTTGTAATACTGTAAAACAATAATAAATATTTTTACAGTATGGTTGGGTTTAGGGTTTGGGTAGACATTAATAAAATACAATAAATGTGAAATTTAATGAATAATATAAATAATTCTTGATAACTTCAGGCCACCGTTTTTGATCTAGCAACAACCCTGTTTTAAGACAAAAACAAGACATATTTATTCACATATTGTTCATTCGGATATCAGACCAATGTTGAAACAAAACGATACAAGAGCAAAGCATTACCAACTGGTATTAAAGCATTTCAAAACAACTGCGACAGCTTGGCTTCGAAACCTACTAACCCCGCATGGAAGTCTAACACCTTAACCACTGTACTATGTTACTTGAAGGATCATTTATACAAAGTTGGTTTTAATGCCTTAATTTGTTCAACTGTTCTTTGCTGAAGCTGTTTCAGTGCAATACATAAAAATGACCACTAGATGTCACTGTAGAGTGGGGTTTCGAAACGTTTCGAAGCTTTGACACATTTGCTTCGACTGTTTCAGTGTTTCACGAAGCCTCGCTTTGCCTACCACTAAAGCAAGGTTCGGGGCAGGCAACTCAGGGTCAGAAACAGGCCGGGGTAATACACAGGAGATCAAGCAAGGGAATAACGCTCAGAGATGTTAGCCGTGGCAGAACAAGACTTTGCACTGGACTGGTGTGTGAGTGTGGCTTATAACAGGTAGCGTGGGTCGTTAACGGGATTCAGAACAGGTGTGTGCGCAATCAGTTTAAGTGGATGATGTAATGCTAAAAGTCCGGTGATGGTGGCCTCTGCTGGCCAGCGAGGGGAATGACGGGGACTGAGTCGGTGACAGTAACTAATAACTTTCACTTCTCTGAATTTGATTATAATGCAATAATGTAAAGCTTTTCTGAAGCTGATTATAGTAATTAATTATTAAAACAACAATAAATAATTATAGTAAAAACTGTTGCACAAATAAAATTGAATTTAATTGATCTTTAAAGTCCAGCGTATTCCTCAGGTACGATGAGCAAAACCACAGTGTGGCATCATGCACCAGCGATGTGTTTCAGGAGAAGAAGGAGACTGAAGAAAAGCTGCAGAAACACACAGAGGAGATGAAGAGTCTGGACGAGGCCGTCAAGAAACTTGAAGACGAGCTGAAAGAAGTCTCCAGAGATATGGAGAGCACCCAGAACAGGATTGACGGAGTAAACGCCGAGCTGCAGGAGCACATGGAGAAGTGCAGCAAGAGGCGTCACGGGATCCTGAGGGCCCTGGTGCCCTTTTATGCAATCATTGAGGACGCTAAAATGAACCCTGCTGAAGAAGCTAAAACTCACTCTCTGAAAAGCCAACTCTCCGGACTGAACTCTGATAAAAGCAGCCTGCAGAGAAAAGAGTGGGATATCAAGGTCCGGCTCACCGACCTGCAGCTCAAACTGGCCAGCTCCAAAATACAGCTGGGTGAGTCCTAAGGTCTACACACACTGATGCCTGAAATGTTCATATGCACTATTTTGTGTACTGTTGTGAATTGGAGAAGAGATAGGGCAGCACGGTGGTGCAGTGGGTAGCACAATCGCCTCACAGCAGGAAGGTCGCTGGTTCGAGCCCCGGCTGGATCAGTTGGCATTTCTGTGTACATGCGGAACAGGTGAATTTGGTGAGCTAGTGTATGAGTGTTTTCCAAAGATGAGCTGCATCTGGAAGGGCATCCACTGCATAAAACATATGCTGGATAAGTTGGTGGTTCATTCGACCCCTGATTAATAAAGGAACTAAGCCGGAAATAAAATGAATAAATAAAGAAGAAATAGACCAGGAGACTTTTAGGTATCTTCAAAGCAGATTCCTTTAATGAGAACTCGCCAGGGTGGTGCGGTAGCGCAGTGGTTAGTGCTCTGGCCTCACAGCAAGAAGGTCACTGGTTCGAGTCTCGACTGGGTCAGTTGGTGTTTCTGTGTGGAGTTTGCATGTTGTCCCCGTGTTGGCGTGGGTTTCCCCCACAGTCCAAACACATGCGCTATAGGGGAATTAATTAACTCAATTGGCCGTAGTGTGTGTAGTGGCAGTATTAACCCTTTAGCTGTCATTTCTTACTGTAAACTTTATCTTACAGATTAGTTTTAATTATTTTTTCTGCATTTATATGACAGTGTCCCTTTCTTATTATTTAACATCACATACCAAACCATACCACAACTATAACCCTAAAACCATGCACTGCAAAAAATGCTTTTCTTGCTTAGATTTTTTGTCGTGTTTCTAGTCTAAATATCTAAAATTTCTTGTATCAAGACGCATTTTTTAGACAAGCAAAACATATTGTCTTGTTTTGAGAAATAATATGCCAATATTATGTGAGTCTTTCCTTAAAACAAGCAACATAATCTGCCAATGGCGTAAGCAAATTAATCTTGTTTTTTTCTTTTGACGTAAGATTATTTTGCTGACCCCATTGGCAGATTATTTTGCTTGTTTTAAGGAAAAACTCACTTAATATTGGCATATTATTTCTCAAAACAAGAAAATATGTTTTGCTTGTCTAAAAAATTCTTCTTGATTTATTTAATTTTTAGATATTTGGACAGTGTGATATGTACCAAACCGTGAGCAATATATCAGTTCTCTTTAGCAGATTAATTCTCCTTTGTGTTTAGATGTTTGTCTTGTGCATTTAGTTTTTTAATACACTTTAAGCTTGGATAGCTCTGCAATGTTTAATGTGCTATAAACATAAATCAGGATTACTTACGTCCTTATTTACAATAAGAGCTGCACAATATATCTAAAGAAATATGGTTATAATAGCATATATGCAATAATCACATCACAGAGAAGTGCAATATTTAGCTTACCCATTATTTGGTAACTCTTTAGAATAATGGCCCATAAGTTAGTGTATTTAAGTCTGAATAATCTTATCTTGTAAAGTATTTGTTAATCCTATAGTTCAACATTAAGTAATGCATTATTAAAATCCAAAGTTGTGCTTGTTAAAATAAGTTAATGCACTGTGAGTTAACATGAACTAACGTTATTTAACTTGTATAACAATATGGTTAACCTTAGCTAAATAAATACAGTAATAAACGTATAACTCATTGTTTTTGTTTGTGATACTAAATATATGAACTAAAATTAACAAATGAACCATTATTTTAAAGTGTTAACAATTATTTTGTTTGTTTTAAGGAAGAATTTTCCTCATTTTGACTCATTATTTCTGAAAACAAGACTATATTTTGTGCTGGTCTAGAAAATGCTTCTTGATTTAAGAATTTTGAGACATTTGGACTAGATAGAAGACAGAAACTCTGAATAAGAAGAGCATTTTTTTTGCAGTGTGTTCATTACAGCTTGAGTCTTATATGTGTTATACGTGTGTCCAGGTGTGATTCCCAGTCCTGTGCACCTGAACGATGTCCAGCAGTGTCTCTCTCGAATCATGGATATTCTGATTCAGTTGAAAAAGTTCTGGGAGAAAGTGGGCACGACGCTGGACACGCTGAAGAAGAAGACCTTCGTTAATGAAGATCTGATCGATGACCTGGAGGACATGAAGGAGGAGTTTCTGGAGTCTGTTGAAGCTGCAGGACAGGTACAGTAGCTTGATGATGAGCACTTTTGAGAAATTAATTCTGTCATATAGATGATGTTAATGTCCTGGCTAAAATTATCCATATCCAATCCCATCACTTTCCCAAATCAAAGGGTTTCCATTGTATCTGCATATCGATATTTGGGAATGAGTCCGGACTCTCATCTTACATATTGTGGTTATGTGAGCATCTGTTTATGGGAAAATTAGGACAAATTTGTCTCTTTCTGTTTTAGAAACTTATCTTCATGCCATTATTTTGTCCACCTTGTCATACTGTTTGCCTGTTGGGTCTCTCACAACAAATAATATCTTGGAGCCAATAGCTAGGCTGTATAATAGTGCCTATAAGATCCACAATAGACTTTCTTCAATAGACTTGCTCTATTACTCTAATGCTTTATTATTTTTAATGATAAAACTGTACTACCATATTTTAAATGGTGCTACCTCAGCAGCCTTTTGTGCTCTGGTACCAAAACTTAATACTGATCGTTCCACCAGATCTGCAACAAATGGATGTTTGACGTTACCTGCTTTTAAAAACTGTTATGGACAGAGATCTTCTTTTTATGTATTCACAACAGCCTGGAATGAGATCCCACAACATCTAAAGACAATACCAACACTGAGACTTTTTTTAAAAATCCCATGCTCGTCATCTGATGGTCAACTATTGCTGTAGCCACTGAGATAGCAGCCCGTCTCTCTTCATGTTGTATGTTTGGTGATTGTTTGTACTGTTCTCATGTGCTGATGGATGAGTTGTTAGGGGTGTCTGCATGTTTCTATGTTCTACAGAGCAGGAACCTGCTGAAAAACCCAATTATTTTTTAATGTTTTCCTGTTTAAAAAATGTAAATAAATAAATAAACGTGGGCATCACGGTGGCGCAGTGGGTAGCACGTTCGGCTCACAGCAAGAAGGTCACAGGTTGGAGCCTCAGCTGGATCAGCTGGCATTTCTGTGTGGAGTTTGCATGTTCTCCCCATGTTGGCGTGGGTTTCCTCCAGGTGCTCCGGTTTCCCCCACAGTCCAAACACATGCGCTATAGGGGAATTGGGTAAGTTAAATTGTTCGTAATGTATGAGTGTGAATGAGTGTGTATGGATGTTTCCCAGTGTAAAACATATGCTGGATAAGTTGGCGGTTCATTCCGCTGGGGTGACCCTAGATTAATAAAAGGACTAAGCCGAAAAAAAATTAATGAATGAATAAATAAATTTCATCTGCTTTCACACAGATTTTGAAAATTCTGAAATATTTTAAGAGGTGAAATCAGAATTCAGAGATGAATCAGAACTGTGAGGTGTAAATTCAAAATTCTGAGAAAAAAAGCTTAATTGCAAATCTTTTAAAAAATCAGATTAACAAGTCAGAATGATGAAATTTAAACTCAACATTCAGGAAAAAACTCAGGATTGCAAAACCTAAAAAGCCTAGACTTTTAAATAAACTCAAAATTAGGAAAAAAAAACTGAATTGTAAAACCTAAAAGTTTTAAATACAGAAAAAAAGTCGGAACTGCAAGATGTAAACACAGAATTGTAAAACATTAAAGAATACAGAAAACGTCAGAACTGTGAAACCTAAAAAAACCTTATAGAGCCAGAACTGCAAGATCTAAACTCAGAATTCAGAGAAATAAAAAGTCAGAATTGCAATATCTTACAAAAAAAAACATTCATTTTCCTTTGGCTTGTTCCGGTTATTCATCAGGTGTAGTCACAGCAGAATGAACCGCCAACTATTCCAGCATATGTTTACACAGCGGATGCCCTTTCAGCTGCAACCCAGTACTGGAAAACATCCATACACACTCATTCACGCACACTCATACACTACGGCCGATTTAGTTGATCAGTTCCCCTATAGCGCATGTGTTTGGACTTGTGGGGGAAACCGGAGCACCCGGAGGAAACCCACACCAACAGGGGGAGAACATGCAAACTCCACACAGAAACACCAACTGACCCAGCCGGGACTCGAACCAGCGACCTTCTTGATGTGAGGTTGCCCAGAGTCAGAATTACGAAACCTAAAAAAACGTGAAAGTTTCAACATTTCAACAGTGCGTCAAGGTGGAGCAGTGTGTAACGCTGTTGCCTCATAACAAGAAGGTCGCTGGTTTGAGTCCAGGCTGGGTCAGTTGGTGTTTCTTTGTGGAGTTTGCATGTTCTCCCATTGGCGTGATAAACAAAAAGTGGCTGTAGTGTGTGTGTGTGTGTGTGTGTGTTTCACCGTTTTTTGGGTTGCAGCTGGAAGGGCATCCACTGTAAACATGCTGGAATACTTGGCGGTTCATTCCGCTGTGGCAACCCCAAAAAAGGGATTAAGCTGAAAAGAAAATTAATGAATCAGAATTCAGAGAAAAATTGATTATTTTCATTCACTCTTATTTTCACTTCTGAATTTCTCCAGATTCCTCCTCTACTATTACCAAATTAATTTGCTGGTTAAATTATTTTGGTGACGAAAAGAGCAAAAATAACAGCATTGAGGGTGGGTTTATATATGTAGACATATAAGGGGTTTACATATATAAACTCACCACATGGTCATAATCACCCACTGTATATATACATTCATTCATTCATTTTCGTGTCGGCTTAGTCCCTTTATTAATCCGCGGTGCAACAGCGGAATGAACCGCCAACATATCCAGCATGTTTTTATGCAGCGGATGCCCTTCCAGCCACAACCCATCTCTGGAAAACATCCACACACACACACTCACACACACACTCGAACAATTTAGCCTACCCAATTCACCTGTACCGCATGTCTTTGGACTGTGGGGGAAACCGGAGCACCCGGAGGAAACCCATGCGAACGCAGGGAGAACATGCAAACTCCACACAGAAACACCAACTGAGCCGAGGCTCGAACCATATATATATTGTTTGTAGTGATGTGTGTAATGGTGTGTTTTACTCTTTCAGTACTGGCAGAGATTCGGCTCCTGCTGTCTGAGAGCTCAGGGAATCTTCAGCATTCAGTCTAGAGATGCTTATAAATTCCTGCAGATCAACCCGTCTTCACTTTCACCAGGAGAATGGCAGAAACAGCGCGATTCAATCATGAAGAAGCTGAGTAACATCAGCACTGAGGATTCACCCATCGCCGCCGTTACTGAGTGAAATAAACAGTGTTGGGGGAAAACGCTTTACAAGTTACGTTATAATATGTCCCTTTAACATTGTTTACCTATAACTACCAGCTGGCAAAATGTACTCATGCAATGTTCTTATTTAGCTAAAAACACTATTATGTAACTCTTATAAACTATTGCTAGTACACTATTATGTATGAAATAATTGATAACAGGTGATTGAATAAAAAAAAAATAGCGGACACCCCATGCAGAGTGGCTGTTTCACCTCAGCTGTGCATTATTTTCTGTGCATTTGCTTCTATCACGCAAAGGAGAGACAGATGGATACGACTTATAAATAGTTTAGTGTAATCTGTGCATCACTTTTAATTGTAAGAGCTGTAGTCTTTTATATTTACATTTATAGACCATTTTTAAGGGGTGGAAACAATAACAATGGTCTTAACATATTTCCTGCCTTACATTTTTAATTTCTATAGCTTCTGAGAATCCCAAAAATTCCAAAGATTGATCAATAATCCTATTACAGGTTCATGTTAGTTATGAAAAAGTTTGACAACAAGCAGGAACTTTTTATGGGCCAATAACATGACTTCATTGAAATGTGATGAAGAATTTTATTTACTATATGAAGACACATCTAATTGGGTGAGTGGAGGGTTCTATGAATCTGCCATTATATGTCTTTGAAAACAGGTGACAGGTTAAGGCAAAGGGGTCATAAAAGAGCAGGAGAGAGGACTTGGGGATACAATGAGAACCATTTATGTCAGAAAGGCATGAAATGTATAGAACATATGTTGAAATTGTCATGTATGTTTGAAAAGACATGTACTGTATGGGAAAGAAGAGTCCAATTTAGATGTTTGAAACATAGATACTAGTCATGATTACCAAATGTGAACTGTATGTGTAAAACAGTTATGATTACATTAGATCTTTACATTACGAGGGCCACCAAAAAGAAGAGGCTTTAATTAGGGGTCATAAAGAAGTAGGAGCTGGAAGAGGCCTGTTGAACCAGTAAACAGCTGTGAAAACACAAAGGTGGGAGGAAGCCAGGATAAAGGGGATAGCAAATGTGAGGGACATCCGATTGTCCTGGAGTAAAACTATAGGGATGGGTCTGCTTATGCTTTTTTGGAAAATATTCCAATAAAGTATACTATTCTGATATTTATAACCCCCAGTCTGAGTTTGATTCATTAAGAGAAAAACCGAAAACCACGACAAATTGTCTATAGAGCAAGAGTGAATATTGTCTGTTTGTTTTGTCTAAATAGTTAACAACAGAGATTTATAAAAACAAATGAACATAAATAAAACTTTTCATTAACAGTTCAGTGTTAGCATTCAGTGAGTTGATGTTGTTCAGTTTGTCAGTTCTAGCTCTGATCTTTGATACAGTAATCTTTTAACACAGTAAGCTCTTGATGTCTGGCTTTGTGTCTAATGTTAATATCACACAATACAGACTTTCAACTTTATTGTGCTTTATAAAAGTTAATGTTTCACTGCACATGGAAGAAGAATCATGGTTCAACGTTTGTAAATGTAGACTTCTAAAATAAATTGAAAACATGTTTCATTTCAATCGGGTTTCAAAAAAATATTCATATTTTGCTTTTAATTTAGTATATTATACACATTTTAATACAATGAACACTGTCAATTAATTATTAATGCATTTTAGAATTAACCAAATATGTGTTTGTATAATTTTTCAAATGTATTTTATATGATATAATTATAAGATGGGTGTCACGGTGGTGCCTCAGAGCAAGAAGGTTGCTGGTTCGAGTCCCAGCTGGGTCAGTTGGTGTTTCTGTGTGTGAATTTGCATATTCTCCCCGTGTTGGCATGAGTTTCCTCTGGGTGCTCTGGTTTCCCCCAAAGTCCAAACACATGCGCTATAGGGGAACTGATCAACTAAACTGGCCGTAGTGTATGAGTGTGTGTGTGTGTGTGTGTGTGTGTGAATGAGTGCGCATGGGTGTTTCCCGGTACTGGAAGGGCATCTGCTGTGTAAAACATATGCAAGACATTTTACTGATACCAAAAGGCAGTCTTGTAATGACATTACACTATAAAAACAATATATGACCAATTAATCATGACAGCATACACTATGTTTTTAGGTCATTGTAACTTATTAAAAATTTAAAAAGTTAATCTTGTTCTAACTTAATTTAATTAATCTAATTTAAGTTACACAAGCTATTTTAGGTCAGTTTAGCATAATATAAGTTTAATGGACTCAAAGATAATTTTGATTCTGCTTAAAAATTTAAGGCAAGCAGGATTTTTTTTACAGTGTGGTTTTATTTCAGCAGATAACCTCATGCTTACAGAAATCACAGAAGAACAATATTCACCTGTATTAGCAGTACAGTATTATTTTAATGAAAGGATCAAAGGATATTTCACAGTGTAGAAGACTGCTAACATTCTAAATAGAGCACACTTTCCTAACGGTCATGACGTGAATTCAAATTCAAATGTAGCAACTTTTAGAACAGAATGCCGTTTCCGACAGAGATCAAAGCGAAGATGATGTTCCAGACGCTCTCACTTTTCCCAGGTAGATCATCTTCAGCTCTCAGTGTGTGATGGCCTTTTGATTTGGAACATTCGGTTTTATGTTCTCCAGCTTCACCTTGACGAGGTTGTACTCTTTCTCCCAGTCTGCTTTGGACAGAGTTGAAGGGTTGACCTCCAGGAACTTGTAGGCGTCATTCGCCTGAACACTGAAGATGCCGTTGGCCTTCATGCAGCTGAGGCCGAACTGTGTCCAGCCCTGTACACATCACATCACAGGTCAGACAGCTTTACAACTTTACAAATCACCGCTGAGTTCACTGCACACTGACGAGAAACTAAACTGTGTATTAGAGTTAATGTTGTAACCAGTATCTGCCACTAGATGGCAGACTCACATAAGGGACTAGTATTAAACTAAACTCTTGTAAGTACTACTTAACTTAATATTAAATATTAAGAATATTTATCTTTAAATTAAACAGATATATAATAAAACATTTGAACAATTTTAATGCAAGTAAAAAAGGTATCTCTCATATATAATTTAGATGTGGCAAAAAAAAGGCTTTTTTCCAGGAATTACCCGTTTTACACATTTAAAAATGCCTTTCTTAATAAGGTTTTTTGTCTTTTTTCTTACCCAAATATCTAAAAATTCTTAAACTAAGAAACATTTAGATAAGTAAAAATATTGTCTTGTTTTCAAAGATAATAAGTCAATATTAAATGAGTTTTTCCTTAAAACAAGCAAAATACTCGCTCTGTTCCAGTCTCAGTCACTCATGGTGTTCCTCAGGGATCTGTATTGGGTCCTCTTTTATTTATTATTAAAATTTTTTCCTTTAGGATATATATTTTGTTCTTATGGCATACATTTCATCTTTATGCTGATGATACGCAAGTTTATATGTCTACTAAGAATGCTCCATCTCATCCCCCCTCCGATCTTCAATAATTTTCTAGTAAATTTTACAACTCATGCTAAAAGTCTTGGGGTTATACTAGATGGTGCTTTTGTTTAATTCACATATTAGTAATATTTCACCATCTGCCTTTTTTCACTTACGTAACATTGCAAGACTGCGCCCTTCACTATCCCAACAAAGTACTGAAGTGCTCGTACATGCTCTGCTTACATCAAGGATTGATTATTGCAATTCCCTCCTATCTGGTATCCCTCTTAACCAACCTCCAATTCTCTTTCACTTGCATTGTTTTCCTGTTTTTTATCGTGTACAATATAAAATTCTTTTATTAACTTACAAAGCTCTTCACAACCTGGCACCCGATTACCTCTCTGATCTTCACTGGTTCTCTCCTCGGCGCTCACTGAGATCTTCTGCGGCTGATCTGTTATCAGTTCCAAATTTTAAGATGAAATCATTTGGTGGCAGGGCTTTTAGCAGCACCACAGTTAGATATTCGTCAGGTGGACTCTATCTCCAATTTTAAATTGCAGGTTAAAATCTTTCTGTTCATGATTGCTTTAATGACTTTCTGGATTAATACTATGTTTCAACACAATCTCACGGCAATTCGTAATTTTTTCATTTAGTGGCTAATTCGTATGAATTCGTACGATCTAATTCCTACAATTTAGTACGATTTGCTCATCCCACAATGACGGTTGGGGTTAGGGGTGGGGTCAGGTGCCACGCCTCCTTTTTAAAATCCTACCATTTCGTTCGACTGAACTCGTACGATGAAATCGTACGAATTAGCCACTAAACTGGCAAAACGTAAAATACTTACGTTTCCTCGTGAAATCAGGCTGGTTTTTTTTACTCTTCATTCTTGTTTTTATAATGTGCCTGTGACATATTGTAAGGTCTCCTTGAGTGCTCTGAAAGGCGCCTATAATTAAAAGGTATTATTATTATTATTGTTAATATTAATAAATAATCTGTCAATGGTAAAAGCCAAATAATTTTATTATAAAGCAAACACAAAATTATTTAGCTTACTCCATTAAAAATGAAATAAAATCATGTTTATGACAGATTTATGACAAGTTTTGTTGTCTTGGTAACGTCAAGTTGTCATAATGAAGACATAAACAGAATGTGATATATTTATGTCATAGCAAACAGTGTGATCTTCGCATTTAAAATATCATAACTCCACGAATGACACTTCATAACATTATATAAGCGTGCATGAAATCCCATTTACATTATAAAGGCATAATGACAGACTTATGAACACCTCTTCTAGTAAAGTTGTAGAGCTGTGCATGGATGGATTTGCTCTTCAGTGTTTGGACTCTCAGTAGTGATTATTAAACCACACTGAACTGAACTAAACTGAACTGAACTTAAACTTTAAAAGCTGAACTACACTGTTTCAATGTGCTATGATCTTATATGTGAAGCTGCTTTGACACAGTCTACATTGTAAAAGCACGGTACACATAAAGGTGAATTCAACTGAATTAAAAAAGTGTTACCAAATATTGCAATGTCATTTTTTTTCCAGAATCGCACAGCCCTACTCTAGATCAGGGCTTCCCAAATGTTTCAGCCCACAACCCCTAAAAGACTTGTGACCCCCAATTTCCTCTGAGGTGGTTATAAATATATAAACCTTGCACATAACCGCGCACACATACCATAATAGGTCTAAGTCTATTCATAATTTAGTTTTGAAAAACGCCACACAGAGATCATCCTCTATGTTCAGTTGTGGCCTGTATTTAATTTTAATGTAGGTGAATGCCGTAAAGGTGTCAAAAAGTTTAACCTAGTGCCATGAAATCAGTGTGCTGTGGCTTTAATATAACGTAATCATCCAAGAGATTGCAAAAAAAAAAAAAAAAAAAAGCCAAATGGCTTTTTATTTGCGTGTTGTTTTTTTAATGTAACTACTAACTACTACTTCTCTGTTAGAATTATCATATATGGTCCATAACCTACAGTTTAATAATGTGAATTAGATTTTTGGAAATTAACAAGTGATCCCCCTTTATTGTCCATGGGGTCCCAACTCCTACTTAGTTGTTTTTGTTTCGTAAATATTTCAATTACTTTATTAAATTGATATAACACCTTATTAGATGCTTTGATGAACATGACCATCAGTATTAGGGGGCTTTTAGGGTGCTTTCACATCTGTAGTTTGCTTCATTTGGTCCGCAACAAGAGTAATACATGATACATTGATGCATTTTCTGCCGTCTTTGGGTCGTTTTCACACCACACTGCTGGCTTCAGTCTGAACCAGTTGAAACAAACCAAAATGCAGTCATCTGACACAATCCACATCTCTCATAGGCCAGATGTTGTTGAACATATTTCCTAAACTGCTTATTGATTGGTCAGAATTCAGAAGCGGGAAAATGCCATTGAACTCCCACAAGTAAACAAAACCGGCAGGGACAATGTGGTTTTTACTATAAAGGGACGACTGCGCTGACTGATTGTATCCCTGCTTTAGACAAACTCTACATTTCGGGAATGAAGCGCGGCTGTGGCTGTATTTATACAAAGTTTTAATGCATCGCTCGTCACTTCAGGAGGAGGCATGACTTAATTTAGCTAAACTGCGACATGCTCATCTTGCGGAAATATTACCAACGATCCATCAGGTAATGTTTTCTCCTCTCTCTCTGTTGGTAAAGCGCTGTCAACAAATATTTTTTCTCCATATCCTATAATGGACCTGTTTTAGTACGGATCATATTCTCACCATAAACGAACCGTTCCAGGGTTCGTTTGAAAGTGTGCTGAGAGCGCCTCTTTAAGCAGGTCTCGGTACCCTTATTTGGTCCGCTTTTGGTGCGCACTCGAGTACGATTGCTGCATTCTCACCTGCCCAAACCAACCGTACCAAGAGGGAGAACAAACTCTAGTGCGATTCAATCCAACTAAATAAGGCAGGTGTGAAAGCACCCTAAATAAAGCTGAATATTGTACAGATGAAAATTGATTTTAATTTTTCCATCACGATAGAGGCTTTCCTTAATTTGTGCATTAAAGCTGGTTTTTTTCAGCATGCAGGCTTTTAAAATGACTGAAAACTGCCTAAAACTGCTTCAGATGTGTATTAATTGTTGACTTAATCAGCAACTGCCATTTAGTATAACATATACTAGAAGGATCCAGCAAAATAAAATCCCTCTCACCCACTTTGGGAACCCCTGCTTGAGATCAGAGTTATCACCATTTACCTGTTTGGCTGCAACCACAGACTCCAGGAACACCTCCTTCATGTCCTCCAGGAATTCAATATGGTCCTCCCCAGCAAAGGTCCTGTCCTTCAGGGTGTCCAGAAGAGCGCCAACCTTCTCCCAGAACTTCTGGAGCTGGACCAGGATCTGCTGGATTCTGGACAGGCACTTCTGGACCTCATTCAGGTGACTTACATTGGGCAGCTGACCTGAGATCCAGATATGCAAAGTTGAAGTGTTTTTCTCTCTCTCTGTCTAAAATTTGTGAAGTTTATTTATAAACTAATTTTGAGAGGACCACGTGCTTATTCTGCATTATTCAATGTATGATTGACCAATCAGACGATTCCCAAGCCACTATAAATATCCTCAGCTCCATATCACAGCCATCTTCATTTTGAATAATCCCCCCTTTCACCCCTACCCCTCCTCCTCTCCTGGGTGGCACAGTGGCCCAGTGGTTAGCACGGTTTCCTCACAGCAAGAACGTCACTGGTTCTAGTCCTTACCAAGCCAGCTGATTTTTCTGTGTGGAGTTTATACGTTCTCCCCGTGCTCACGTGGATTTCCCCCGGAATCCCCGGTTTCCTCCCACCATCCAAAAACATGCAGCTTAAGTGAATTGACTAATTTAAATCACCATAGACATGCTGCTAGTCAGTAGTTATCTCTTAAGAGCGATCACTGTCTGTTCATGAGCTACTACAGCAGGGGAGTTCTCCACATCTACCTGAGCTCAAACTCCCCTCTCGCCCTGCAAACAGGAGGGAGCCCCGGGCTCGAGAATCTTATGAGCTCAGGGCTCTCTCCCATGATAGCATGATGAACACGCTTTATAATCAATCATCAGCTGAGTGTCAACTCTTAAAATTATAGGAAAAGTCAAAATGGCTGTTTTTAATATAAGAAAAGAAAGAATAGAGGGTGAATTTGTACAGGGATTTAGAGGTTAATCATTCTGTCTTAAACTGTATATAAAGCACGGACAAAATGAAGCATCTCACCGCTTTCGATTTTTATTTTGGCCAGGTTCAGCTGTTGGTCCATCAGCTTGTTCTGGATGCTCCACTCCTGATCTTTCAGGCTGCGATGAGCGTTTTGGAGCTCAGACAATCCTCCTTGAAGAGTTTTGATCGTCTCCTGATATGCAGGGGCAGCAACCGTATTGCAAATATAACCAATAATGCTTTCCACGAATGGCACCATCATTGTAAATATAGCGACGCCCGGCTCAATCGCTGCTGCTGCTGCTGCTGCTGCTGCAGCTCCTGCTTCTGCAAGCTTCTTCCCTTGATCTTCCTTACTGCCAGAGATTTTATTAATGAACGCTTGAATTTCTGCATTTTTCGCTTCAATCCTTTTCTCAGAGGCTTCGATCTCCTTGTTAAGTTTCTGAAGGTTGGCTTCCAGGGTGTCCACAGTTTTCTGAAGGGCCTCCATCTCGCCGGTTTGTTGCTGTTTTTTTTTATCAGTCTCGTCCTTCACTGTGATGATGTCACTGGTGGATTTGGCGACATCACTGTTGTGCTTGTCATACCTGAATGTGCAGCAAATATCATAATGAACAAGCTGGTAAAATAAGAAAACATCAACATTTTTTCATGGTACATATATTATAGTGCCGCTGGCATAAAACTATAGCAGATTTTAATTAAAAAGTAAAACCCAAACAATTTAAAGTTCGGTTGATACTGACATCAACAACACAGGCTCATGCTGAAAACGTAGTCCCGCGGACATTTCTGGAGACCACGAATTATGTAGCCGGAGGTACGTATGGCTGCATTTGATTTTAAATGCTATGCGAACGTTCCTTTGGGCGCTTACCGGCTGCCCGCTTACTTCCATGTGGAGGGCTTTCCTGCCGCAAGCAGTTTGTCCTCGTCATGTACGTCGGCGGACTTGAGATGCAGAGAGGAGCTGACCACCACGACAGGGGCGGACTGGGACAAAAATTCAGCCCTGGCACTGTATCCACACCAGCCCACATTACCATACAGACACAGCCCCGCTCACAGACACGCACATTCACTACTTATATTAGTGTGCTGATGGTGAAACAATATAAGCAGTAGCATATGTCATAGATATTTCAACATTTAATGTATGTGACTGGAACAAAAACAACCCATTGTCATTCTGTGCGCCTCTACCTAAGGATTAAATGCATACTGTAACCTCTGCATGTTTTTAAGGTTTTACTTTAGAGACTTGCTATGTATTCAGAGTTCTCTACAAATGCGTACAGTACTATGGCTAAAGCTGTAGGTTCTGTTGCATGTTAGACTATATTGCTAGTACAATAGCATACAGCAGTCTGTACACCCTAAATCCCCCGTTATCTGCTGATAGTGACATTTTAAAATGTACAGGATGTCACGTTATGGTGATCAAGAACAGGAACAAAAACGGGGGTGTAGAAAGTGCAGTTTAATTAATGTATAATGCAGAGAAAGTGACAAAAAATCCAAAGTGCAAAGTAATAAAATGGCAAACAACCAAACAAAACAAGAAGCTAAGATAGATTAACTTGAACTAGACTTTAACAAGATACAAGAACAGAAACAACATACCAAAAACGACAATGACCAACTGACAAACAGAGGATAAATGACTGAATATATAATCCAGGTAATCAACGGAGAACGGAGACAGCTGTGGTTGTAAATCAGTGTAGATGACAGACAGGGTGTGTGCGCGAAAGAATATATGGAAATGTAGTTCTTAAGCCACTGTAGTTCGCTGGGGGTTGCTGGCGAACTACAGTGGCATCTGGTGGACAAACGCAGTCATGACACAGGAGTTCTACGCTAAGCCAGTGGTTCTCAAAGTGGGGGTGGCGGGACAATAAAGGTGGGGTCGCCTGGTGATTTCCTAAAATCTATTTATTTTTATTAAACCATAAGAATTACCATATTTTATCAATAACCTACTGAAGAGAAATAAATATTCATTTGTAGTTACTATTGTATAGTTATATACTACTGTTTATAGTTACTAGTAGCTTATAGTTACTAGTTCTACTGAATTGCGACTCCCGGGGTAATTACATAATATCAAAGACACAGCAATAGCGTGAGATGCAGCAGACTGATTTTATAACACCAGGTTAAACTTTTTGGCACCTTTACAGCACTCACATACATTTTAAAAATTAAACTGAGAATAGACTTGGGTCTATATGTATGTGTGCGCCATTGCATGCAGGCTTTCTGTATTTATAACCTCCTCAGAGGAAATTGGGGGTCGCGAGTCACTGGCATTGTTATTTTGGGGGTCGCGGGCTGAAAAGTTTGGAAACCCTTGCGTTAAGCTTACTGTTAAGCACAGTGTATGTTACAGTCAAAAACTGTCAGAAGTAGTGTGAATGGTGTCAAAACTACTTAGTATATTTTAGTATAATGACTTAGATGTATATTTTCTGTTTTCATACCTCCTCTACCTCACTAACACCCCATTCACACGGGGCGTCAGTGTCAACGCTTCCCATTCACTTTGAATGGGTGACGTCAGTCATTGCCGAACCGCATTGTGGATCGGTCGGCGCCGCTTCAGAGGCGTTGCTCACTGCACGACGGAAGCATCAGCCAATCAGATCACTGTATGCAAATACACCAGCTCAGACAGTGGCCTATTGCTGACTGAATTTCATTGGCTGACGCTTCCATGACGATTACTTCAGCCCCAACTTCAGACACACCTTCAGTCAAGCGTTGACGCTGAAGCCCTGTGTGAATGGAGCGTAATGTCCTCCGATGCAGCAAACAAATCTAAACCTTTCGAGAATATTTCAGCGTCTGATTTTAGGGTGCTTTTTTTGCTTTCTTTGAGCTTTTCGGCACCGCCTTTCCTTTTTTTAATGGTCCATCTCTGACAATTATCTTATGTTGCACTTACTGTTTGTTTGACATTCTTGCCAGATTTTGATTACGTCCGCGTAACCTCTGATTGGGTCAGCCCCTCTCAAAACCAGCCAGCCGTCACCGATCGGGCCAAATGCTTAACATCTAATTATTATTACTATTATTATTATCATCATCATCATCATAATATTCACATCTTGCAAGAGATAAAAGCTGCCTGTATGTAAAAGCAATACATATTAAGATTTTTTTTTTTTTTTTTTAACTGACTGGCCCACATTTAAAAAATGGTCCGGCCCTTCAGATGGTCCGGCAGAATTGCCAGATGGCCAATCCGCGCCTGCACGACGACCACCGTGTTCGAGTCTGGGAAAGAGGGGTTCCAGAAATCAGGTAAGACAAAAACAGAATCCAAAAAGTATTGTGAACAAGTTCATTACATGGTGAGAATGTGGTGAAATCTGAAAACACAGTAAAAATCAGATGAGGGCTTTTCTTTTTCTGGACAGCTTTTGTGAATTGTTGGTTGGGTTTAGGGAAGTAAGTGGATGGCGGGTCAATCAGTAAAACAGGTTGGGTTCAGTGAAGGAGAAGGGTGGGTCTGCTGATTGGCTGGTTGCCCAGTCAATCATTTAGTGAGTCAGACAGTCAGTTGTTCGACATCTGCTTCAGGTGGGTTTACGCGAGAACAGCGTGGGTGCGAACGAGTTCGCAAAAACAAAAACTGCAAAAATACCTACCTCCCGGAGCGTATTTGGCGGTCTCCAGAAACGCCCACAGGGCTACGTTCTCAGAATGAGCCTGAGTTGAACATCAAACACATTTAAAGTCAACAGCACCTTAACAAATGTGTTTTCTGAGAAACATGGTGACATGTCCAATCCTGCACTACAATACATCACCTGCTAATGTTTCCCGGTTGACATTATTACCTCCTTACGATATCTTTGACGACCTTTATGATGTCACTGATCCAATCTTTTGCCTTCTCCAGGAGTTTGCGAGCTAACTGGGGTTTGTTCTTCTCCACGGCCACTTTCAGAGTGGGCAGCAGAGATTTAACCAGGTTGTTGCTGGTTCCCACACACTGCACAGACAGAAGAGAGATTCTCATTAAAGAAACTGTCAGGATCTGTCATTTCATGACTTTATTTTTTACATGTTATGATTTTGTTTCTCCACTAGATGTCCCCATTTCTCCCCATGTGTTGTTTAAGTTCAGTATTTACGTGATTGTTTTCACATGTGTGCTGTTAGGTCTTGTGTATTTAAGTTGACTAGTTCCCTTGTTTCTTTGCTCAGTTATTGTTGATGCTAGCCCATGGTGATCGTAAGTCTTATCTTGCTTCTCTAAAGTCTAGTTTACTCAGAGTCTTGAGCTACATTGCCTTTTTCTAGTTCTTTGGATGTGTTTTGCTTGCTCTAGTTTTTGCAGAGATATTTTGCACGGGGTTTAACCCCAGGTCTCCAGTGTCAGAGACTGAAGGCTTATCCACTGAGCCACAGGAGGACCATGATCCCAACAACAAGACGGTACTTGCACTGTGAGAGGTTTATTTACGAAACATAAAAAATCCACACTTGGAACAAAAAATGCAGTGATAACAAAAGGACTGGTTAACGGAGGAACAAAAAGGCCCACAGGCAATAAAGTCATGAAATGACAGATCCTGACAGAAACTAAAGTTATTGTTGATTATTACACAGCTGCCAGAAATACTTGATTCTGATTGGTCAGTTGCAACATTCTGCGGTATGTTTAGTAAGGGATAATGTACATCCAGCCGGTTGTTATTGTAGAAAAACAATTGTAGAAAAACTGCAAAAACAATCGCTTTATCCCATTATTAAATGGCCACTTGCCGCAAAATGTACAAATCATACACAAAACATTGTTTACACTTATGAAATATTTAACTAAAACAGAAACTAAAGCAAGTAGATGGAGTATACACTAACCTATGCATTATTCAGTCACTAGATGGTGCCAAACAGTCAATAACAGTATGGGTTGTATATGAATGTGCACATATTCACTGATGGTCAAAATGATTCGAAGATGATTCGAAGTACCCAGATGAGTCTGTGTTAATAATTTCAGCGGTTATTATCTGGGAATAACATAACATGACTGATCAATCAGGATCAAGTATTCCTGATAGCCCTATAATTATCCCAGATAACTCCTGATTACACTAATAACTGAAGCTTATTCGGGTATTCTGAGAATCATCTTGACTGTCAGTGAATATGAATATCTGTCCTGCCTCTGTTTTTGACAGTTTGGCGCCATCTAGTGACTGAATAATCTGCAGGTTAGTGTATACTCCATTCAGCTGTTTTCATTTCTGTCAGCTTTGCCTTTAATTACAAAATTGACAAAAGGTCACAGCTCAGAATAAAGTTTTGTGTCTAAATTTTACATTTTGTTGCCAGTAGCCAGGTAATAAGCAGGATAAAGTACATCCAGGCGGTTGCAGAATAAATCCTTCAGTCTTACACAACAGCTGCAGATAAACCTGTCAGGTTCTATTCTGCAATAACAACCGGCTGGTTGTACTTTATCCTTTACCTTGCAGTACATGAGAGCTGTGTGAAATTCTAGTGCTAACACATAATGACTTCATCTGTTTATTGGTATTATTCACTGCAAGTTTAGAAGAAACTTTTGGAACTTTTGCATAAACATTGTACTCTTTAGCATGTTTTAGACTTCATACTGAGGTGTTTACCATCAGTTAAGCTGCTTGAAGCTCATTGAACAATAGAGAACATATATTGACCTTTCATAAGTCTAATAAAGCTGTAGAAAAATGAATACCTTGAGCAGAACAGCCTCAGAAGATCCAAACAGAAGCTGTGTTTCCACAGCTCTTTCCCGAAGCAGACGCTCCAGTTTTGGAAATCCCCCCAAACACAGATAAGACAGGTGATAGAGAAGAGCCGTTCGCTCCGCAGCCGGAAGAAGCTCCTGAATAAACTCTGGACTGGACACAGAATTACTGAGCATGAGCTCTGAAACAGAAACACACAAATCACTAATGCATACTTATCATCTGACTTTAAAGGGCACCTATTATGCAAAAATCACTTCTATAAGGGGTTTAACCCCAGTTGTGTGTCTGCAGTGTGTGAATATCTCCAGCCTCTAATGCTCAACATGCATTAATTGTATTTGTTCTAATCAGACTTGATGAAAGCAGT
>NC_133199.1:45165000-45180000 GCF_049306965.1 Danio rerio | reverse complement strand
TGGTCCTAACACTACTGAAGTGCACTCATTCTTGGTTTTGTGCATTTTAAGTTTGAGCTTTAACATTGTTAATACACTGGATGGTGAAAAACCATCAACGTTCCCCCTTTATAAGCACTCTTATATTTATTTAGTATTTAAAGATATGGATTTGTTTTTAATACCACTTTGTACACACTCTAAAAAATAACTCAAGAGGTCTTTTACCACTATATAGTTGAATACATTGTTGTAACTCACATTTACACAGTCATTTAGCAGACGCTTTTATCCAAAGCGACTTACAAATGAGGCCAAGGAATCAATTTATACAACTATAAGAGCAACAATGAATAAGTGCTGTAGGCAAGTTTCAGGTGTGTAAAGAAAGTGTAAGAAGCAAAACATTAGTCATTTTTTTTCTTTTTTGTAATACAGGCAATTGCAGATTAGGAAGGAAAGTGGAGACTAAATAGTTGAGTTTTTAGTCATGTCTTGAAGACAGCGAGTGACTCTGCCGTTCTGATGCAGTTAGGGAGTTCATTCCACCAACTGGGCAGATTGAATGCGAGAGTTCGGGAAAGTGATTTCTTCCCTCTTTGGGATGGAACCACGAGGCGACGTTCATTCACAGAACGCAAGTTTCTGGAGGGCACATACATCTGCAGAAGTGAGAGCAGATAAGAAGGAGCTAGGCCAGAAGTCGTTTTGTAAGCAAACATCAGAGCTTTGAATTTGATGCCAGCAGCAACTGGCAGCCAGTGCAAACGGATGAGCAGCGGAGTGACATGTGCTCTATTAGGTTCATTGAAGACAACTCGTGCTGCTGCGTTCTGAAGCAGCTGAAGAGGTTTGATAGAGTTAGCTGGAAGCCCGGCTAGTAGAGAGTTGCAGTAATCCAGTCTGGAGAGAACAAGAGCTTGAACAAGGAGTTGAGCTGCATGTTCAGATAGGAAGGGTCGGACCTTTCTGATGTTATAGAGTGGGAATCTGCACGATTGAGCAGTTCTAGAGATGTGGTCAGAGAAGTTTAGTTGGTCATCAATCGTTACTCCAAGCCTTTTCACCGTTTTGGATGCAGTAATGGTTGCCCCATCCATCTGGATTGAAAAGTTATGGTGTAGAGTCGGGTTGGCAGAAACTTCAAGTGTTTCTGTTTTCGTGAGGTTAAGCTGAAGATGATGATCTCTCATCCAGTGTGAGATGTCTGACAGGCAGGCTGAGATGCGAGCTGGATCAGGGTGAAAAGAGAGGTATAGCTGGGTATCATCAGCATAGCAGTGGTAGGAAAATCCATGTCTCTGGATGACTGGTCCTAGAGATGATGTGTAGATGAAGAAGAGAAGTGGCCCAAGAACAGAGCCTTGAGGTACCCCAGTGTTTAGATGCTGTAGGCTGGACACCTCTCCCCTCCAAGACACCCTGAATGACCTGTCAGAGAGGTAAGATCTGAACCACTGAATAACCGTGCCTGCAACGCCCAGTGACTCGAGCGAAGATAGCAGGATCTGGTGGTTGACAGTGTCAAAAGCAGCTGACAAGTCCAGCAAAATGAGGACTGATGATTTAGAGTCTGCTTTAGCCAGTCTGAGATCCTCCACGACCGAGAACAAGGCAGTCTGAATGTCTTTTGTAATTGCATGTGATTCCTGACTCTCTGTGGTCATTAGAAATCCCTTGGCACTTCTGGTGAAAGAGCAGGGGTGTAACCCCGGTGTCCTGGCCAAAGTCCCTCTATCAGCCCTTACGATCATGGCCTCCCAATCATCCCCTTCCACTGAATTGGCTTAATTGCTGTCTCTCCACTCCACCAATAGCTGGTGTGTGGTGAAGCTGCTGTTGTCCTGTGGCTGCCGTCGCATCATCCAAGTGGAGCTGCACACTGGTGGTGGTGTGGAGAGACCCCCCTCATGATTGTGAAGCGCTTTGGGTGTATGATCATACACAATAAATGCGCTATATAAAGACACATTACATTACATTACATAAACTGCAGCGAGTTAAGCTTGGAATGGTGACATTAACAAATAGCCCAATACTGATTAATAAAGGGACTAAGCCGAAAAGAAAATGAATGAATGTAGGATACTTTGCATAAGTTTTATTTCTGTAACTTGATCATTTTTAATAAGGCACTGAAGGGTTCACCGTAGCATGCATGGATATTGGTGCATGAGTGATTTGTTTTTCAAATGTTTGCTGAATAGCCAGGGGCGGACTGGGACAAAAATTCAGCCCTGGCACTGTATCCACACCAGCCCACATTACCATACAGACACAGCTCCGCCCACAGACACGCACATTCACTACTTATATTGGTGTGCTGATGGTAAAATAATATAAGCAGTAGCATATGTCATAGATATTTCAACATTTAATGTATGTGACTGGAACTAAAACAACCCGTTGTTATTCTGTGCGCCTCTACCTAAGGATTAAATGCATACTGTAACCTCTGCATGTATTTAAGGTTTACTTTAGAGACTAGCTATGTATTCAGAGTTCACTACAAATGCGTACAGTACTATGGCTATAGCTATAGGTTCTGTTGCATGTTAGACTATATTGCTAGTACAATAGCATACAGCAGTCAGTAAACCCTAAATCCCTCGTTATCTGCTGATAGTGACATTTTAAAATGTACAGGATGTCACGTTATGGTGATCAAGAACAGGAACAAAAACAGGGGTGTAGAAAGTGCAGTTTTAATTGATGTATAATGCAGAGAAAGTGACAAAAAATCCAAAGTGCAAAGTAACAAAATGGCAAACAACCAAACATTAAACGAAGAATAGACTTGGGTCTATATGTGTGTGTGCGCCATTGCATGCAGGGTTTCTGTATTTATAACCTCCTTAGAGGATATTGGGGGTCGCGAGTCACTGGCATTGTTATTTTGAGGGTCGCGGGATGAAAAGTTTGGAAACCCTTACGCTAAGCTTACTGTGAAGCACAGTGTATGTTACTGTCAAAAACGGTCAGAAGTAGTGTGAATGGTGTCAAAACTACTTAGTATATTTTAGTATAATGACTTACAAGTGTATTTTCTGTTTTCATACCTCCTCTACCTCACTAATGTCCTCTGATGCAGCAGACAAATCTAAACCTTTCGAGAATATTTCAGCGTCTGATTTTAGAGTGCTTTTTTTGCTTTCTTTGAGCTTTTCGGCACCGCCTTTCCTTTTTTTAATGGTCCATCTCTGACAATTATCTTATGTTGCACTTACTGTTTGTTTGACATTCTTGCCAGATTTTGATTACGTCCGTGTAACCTTTGATTGGGTCAGCCCCTCTCAAAACCAGCCGGCCGTCACCGATCGGGCCAAATGCTTAACATTTAATTATTATTACTATTATTATTATTATCATCATCATCATCATCATAATATTCACATCTTGCAAGAGATAAAAGCTGCCTGTATGTAAAAGCAATACATATTAAGAATTTTTTTTTTTTTTTTTTTACTGACCGGCCAGCCTGATCTCACGAGAAAACATAAGTATTTTACGTTTTGCCAGTTTAGTGGCTAATTCGTACAAATTCATACGAGTTCAGTCGTACGAAATGGTACGATTTTAAAAAGGAGGCGTGGCACCTGACCCCACCCCTAACCCAAACCATCATTGGGGGATACGCAAATCGTACTAAATTGTAGGAATTAGATCGTACGAATTCATACGAATTAGCCACTGAATGAAAAAGTTACGAATTGCCGCAAGATTGTGTTGGACCGGCCCACATTTAAAAAATGGTTCGGCTCTTCTGGCATTTGCCAGAATTGCCAGATGGCCAATCCGCCCCTGTGAATACTGTTGCCCTAAAAATGCGTATACCCCAGAAATGGCATAACAGAAAATTTGAACACTTTTTAAACCGTGGGAAACCTCATGTTGCTTGATGTTGAGACTTGCCATTCACATTCCTTTACCTTCTGCACGCATGAGGTTAAAAAACATGAGGCAACTTACTGTAGGTTTGAACTTTATTACCCTTAAAATAAAACATGATACTGTTGCACAAGATATTAATTACAGTGGGGTTGTCATTCACAGGGCTCTACACGCCTTTTGAGCTGAATTTTAAAAACAACAACAAAAAAATACACCCATATATATGTATATATAATGAGTAAAACCACTCCCTTCACTTATACAATCAGACAAGTTTTCCTCTAAATGCGCTGGAAGTCACGTGGTTACAAATAATCAGTGTGTTGAGGTTTTTAGACAGTGATTTACTCAAAGTTGCAGATCTGGATTTTTTTCTAAGCACCACGTGATCTTCACAGCAATATATATATAGATCTGCTAGTTGTAGTTGCAGGTGGACAGTTGAAAACTGGAAACAGAATATGTGAGTAGATCAACTTTTGCATTGTTGGAGATGAATCCATGAAGAGCTCGTTTGCCTTAGAATAGAAAATAACGAGCATAATAATAATAAGCGTGCATTGCAATTCAAGATAATTAATAACTTTTTGGCTGTGATATTACTTTTTTGATTCTATTAAATTTATTATACTATTGTCTTTCATTTCCAAAGATTTGATTTATATATTTTTAATAATTCTGAAACTAACCATTGGTAAGCTTATTGTACAAGTCAGACTGCACAATGCTGACATTATGGGAAAATAAATATGATACGGTTGAAACCAGAAGTTTACATACACTAAAATAAGGATCATAACCATTTTTTTTTTAATGTCTGATGGTAAATCATAATAAATGTTTACTATTTTAGGTCTGTTAGGATTACCTAAATGATTTACATTTGCTAAATTCCAGAATAATAAGAGAATTTTTGGGTAATTTTTAGACAGTCAAAAGTTTACACACATTTTCTTGGTATTTTTAGCTTGGCTTTTAAACTGTATAACTTTGGTCAAATGTTTTGGGTCTCCTCCCACAAGCTTCTCACGATGGTTTGCAGGAGTTTTGGCCCATTCCTCCTGACAGAATTGCTGTAACTGAGTCAGATTTGTAGGCTGTCTTGCTCGCACAAGCTTTTTCAGCTCTGCCCACACATTCTCTATAGGATTGAGATCAGGGCTTTGTGATGGCCACTCCAAAACATTCACTCTGTTGTCCTTAAAGCACATTTGAACTCATTTGGCAGTGTGCTTAGGGTCATGGTCTGTCTGGAAGAGTCATTTGTGGTCAAGTTGTAATGTCCTGGCTGATGTGTTGAGATGTTGCTTCAGTATTTCTACATAATGTTCTTTCTTCATGATGCCATCTCTGCTGTGAAGTGAACCAGTCCCTCCTGCAGCAAAACAGCCCCACAACATGACGCTGCCGCCCCCATACTGCACAGTTGGGATGGTGTTCTAGGCTTGTGCGCTTTCCCCTTTGTCCTCCAGATGTAACACTGCTCATTATGGCCAAACAGTTCAATCTTAGCTCCATCAGAGCACAGGACATGTCTCCACACATTACTCTTTCCCCAGTGTCATTTAGCTAATGGTAATCTGGCTTTGTTGTTGATTCTGGCTTGTTGATTTTTCCATGTTGTCACACAAGGAAGCAGTGTGTCTGAGCTTTTCCTTCAACACTATTCTACAGTTGTGCCTCACATTAACTCAAATGTTGTATAATAGCCAATTAGAAACTTTTTTGTAATCAGTTCATAACGATCCTCTGAGTGTGTGTGTGTGTGTGTGTGTGTGTGTGTGTGTGTGTGTGTGTGTGTGTGTGTGTGTGTGTGTGCGTGCGTGCGTGCGTGCGTGCGTGCGCGTGCGCGTGTGTGTGTGTGTGTGTGTGTGTGTGTGTGTGTGTGTGTGTGTGCGCAATCAGCGGAATCTGGAACAGGTGCATGTGAGCGCTCTTAGTGTGTTATTTATTAAATGGATTTGATGGTAATAATGTAGGAAAAGTCTGTAAAATAACAGTGTTTCTCTGTAAACATTTGAATGAAAATATCTGTGGATTTATTATTTTTTTGCACTTTATTTTAACAAAGAAATTTTACCGTAATTTTATGGTTTTTGTTTGGCAGCCGTATCTGCCATTCATTTGACCTTCCTTGACGATTTTTTGGGAGAATTTCTGAACCCAGAGTTCTGTTATCAGAGTACGGTTTAACTTGCTGATTTAATGCACTACATGTCAGATATAAGATATGAGTATATGAATATGTAAAATAATAGTCATCAGTCAACATATTTCTTTCTGTAATTGTCTGCTGATTCTACTTCACATCTCTTGACAAATTTGTTTTTATTATTATTATTAGAGTGAAATCTTAAAGTTGGAGGCATTACCAGTGTAAACTATGGCTAACAGCAAAGGTAAGAGACTTTTTTTATGAACTCAAATGTTCTTAACATTGCACTTTTAACATGTTTGCAGGATAGCTTGTAACGTCCACTTCAATGTGCATGTATCACATAATGTATGTCTGTTGCCCTTTAAGAGCTGCACCACAACACTCCAGTGTGTGCGCTACGGGAGTCAGTCTGCGTGTGTGAGAAGAGGGAGAAAGGAGTGTGTGCGCTGCTCTCCCCTCAAAATGCTCTACTTTTAAATATTGTTTACTTTTATTTTGTGTTTTTGAACTGTAATTCTTGTGACGCTTAAGGAGGCTGACTATAAAGGAAATGATCATTTCGTCTTGAAGCTCTTTTTTCCACTGGCTATCCGGCGCAAAGCATCATAAGCTACAAATATTGTGCGCTAATGTTCAATGCATATTGAGATAAAAAAAACATTTGGTGCTAAAAATAAAACAGCAACCCCGGGTTTGTTGATAAACCTGCTAATGATTTTTCTTTTTTGACATGTTAGTTTAAAAATATCATACAATGTGCCTCCAGAAATACAATACGAGAAAAGTTTTACAAATGTCGTACCTTGGGTTATAGTCCAAATGTACCACAAAAGTGGATCATGAACAGTAGTAGCAAATAAGTTAATCATTTAACAAATAAGTGAAAGGGGCAGTGGCGCAGTGGGTAGCACGTTCGCCTCACAGCAAGAAGGTCGCTGAGTTGCTGGTTCGAACCTCGGCTCAGTTGGCGTTTCTGTGTGGAGTTTGCATGTGCTCCGATTTCCTCCACAGTCCAAAGGTGAATTGGTGAATTGGGTTGGCTAAATTGTCTTGAATGTGTGTGGGTGTTTCCCAGAGATAAGTTGCAGCATCCGCTGCGTAAAAACTTGCTGGATAAGTTGGCGGTTCATTCCGCTGTGGCGACCCCAGATTAATAAATGGACTAAGCTGACAAGAAAATGATCGAGGGAAAATAAAAAATAAATAAATAAATGAAAAATAAAGTTCCAACTACCCACCAAATACAATCTCAGTCTTCTTAAAAAATAAAGCATGCTCTCCAACAAAAAACACTGTCCATATAGAACCCCAGGTATTTGTAAGATGTATCACTGTGTCTTTAATGATCACAGGCCTGTGTTCGGAAACCATAAACAAATGTGTATCTTTTGAAAAGATACCACCCCTGTGACAACTCGCCTACCTTTATTTCTGAGAGTGTAAAGCACTGTGATATTCTGATATTGGCAGGCTTTTTACCTTTTTAAAAGTAAGAATTAATTTTGCATGCTGGTATGCCTACTTTAACAGAAAACATTAATAATAATTAAATATAAATAAAGAGGCAATAAAATAAATGAGATCCTTCCTTGGGTATAGCCCCTGGATCCAATATGTTCTTAATCCGGCCGTGCTCCTATGTTACAACTATAGTACTAACACTGATGATTAAATGATCACAAAAATAAACAGTAAAAGCCTTTGAAAGATATTTGCCAGACAAACGTACAATGAAGACATGTCATTTAGAAAAACTACATTAGAATGAATAAAGGTCAAATTTGAGTTTTAATTTAATGCATTCATTAATTTAGGTTTATAACCCCGCAAAAATGATTTGATCTATGAGCAACGTCATTTGTAAAAGCACTGCATTGTAGCTGAAAATACAAACTGACCTATGCACACAGAAATTCATTCATTCATTTTCTTGTCGGCTTAGTCCCTTTATTAATCCGGGGTCGCCACAGCGGAATGAACCGCCAACTTATCCAGCAAGTTTTTATGCAGTGGATGCCCTTGCAGCCACAACCCATCTCTGGGAAACATCCACACACACACTCCAGACAATTTAGCCTACTTTAGCACCCGGAGGAAACCCACGCGAAGGCAGGGAGGACATGCAAACTCCACACAAAAACGCCAACTGAGCCGAGGTTCGAACCAGCGACCTTCTTGCTTTGAGGCAACAGCAGTATCTACTGCGCCACTGCCTCACCCCTGCACACAGAAATGCATCACTAAAATCTCATGTAATACATCATGTGTCATTAAATGCATGTTCATTGGTGTATTCTGAAATAGTTTTGTACTTTCACTTTCTCTTTTAAATGCACTGCTATTATTTTAAGCAGATTTGTACAATAGTAAAGGCTTGCAGATGTTATAACTTAAACCAGGGGTGTCCGAACTCGGTCCTGGAGGGCCGGTGTCCTGCATAGTTTAGCTCCAACTTACTTCAACACACCTTCCAGGAAGTTTTTGTATACCTAGAAAGAGCTTAATTAGCTGCTTTAGGTGTGTTTAATTGGGGTTGGAACTGAAACATGCAGGACACCGGCCCTCCAGGACTGAGTTTGGGCATCCCTGACTTAGACATGTCACTCATAACTGAGTTTTAAATCTCATATTTGCTTTCAGAGCTCAGCCTCAATGGGAACCCAATGTTCTTTGAGGATCTTATTCTATCTGCGGAGCGAACAGGTCTTCTCTATCATCTGTCGTATCTTAGTTTGGGTGGATTTCCTAAACTAGAGGATCTGATCAGAGAAAAGATTCTAGAGACTCAGATACTGTTTGAATCTTCTGCGGACATTCTGGTGAAGGTACACAGCTCATCATTACATTACAATCAACAAATCATGAGTCCTGTCCTGATTTAAAAGCTTTGTTTTACACTGCATTATATACAGCGGAAGTAAAATTATTGGCAAAATTGTTTCTAATCATAACAGTTTTAATAACTCATCTCTAATAACTGATTTATTTTCTCTTTGCCATGATGACAGCACATAATATTAGTATAGATATTCTTCAAGACACTAGTGTTCAGCTTAAAGTTACATGTAAAGGCTTCACTAGGGTAATTAGGGTAAAGTTAGAGTAATTAGGCAAGTGATTGTATAACAGTGGTTTGTTCTGGAGACAATCCAACACTAATATTGCTGAAGGGGCGAAAAATATTGAGCTTAAAATGGCTTTAAAACAATTAAAAACTGCTTTTATTCTAGCTGAAATAAAACAAATCAGAGTTTCTCCAGAAGAACAAATATTATCAGACTTACTGTGAACAATTTCTCAATCTGTTCAACATCATTTAGGAAATATATGAATTAAACTCACAGGAGGGCGAATAATTTTGGCTTCAACTGTATATGTAATTTGCATATATTGCCACATATTAGATGCCCATGTAGGTTAGCAACTGCTGGATCTACCTTTATCATAGTTTTCAATGTGTTTACAGCAATTTCTTCAGTGTGATTTGACGTTATGTACTATATAAACGCATGAATGCTGTTTTCCTGCAGTGTGGCAGCACCAGTAATAACCTGGTCACGTCTCTGTTCCCAATGATGATGCACGCTGTTGAGAATAATGAACCCAGTGTGGCTGTGAAACACCTGGAGATAGCCAGAAGCTGGATCCAAGACATCATTAAAGACGTGGAAGACATGGTGTACAGGTATCTGTTTTATTTAAGCCAAAAATACAATTAGGAGTCATGAAAAATCTTTATGTTGTGGAATCTGCAGTTATATACCGTGACTACACTACCTGATGGAAGCCTTGTCTTCGAACCTGGTTCTGGGAGCAAAAAATAATAACTGGTCTTCTAGTTGATGATGTGTGAAAGTGTCTGAAGGTGAATTTCTCTGCTGGATCATCTGCTGATCTGCATCCCAATCATCACCAATACTGCAGAAGACCTACTGGAACCAGCATGGACACAAGATTCTCACAGAAATCAGTCAAGTTTGGTGAAGGAGACATCATGGTTTGGGGTCATTCAGTATGGGGGTGTGCGAGAGATCTGCAACATCAACAGCCTGAGGTATCAAGACATCTGTGCTGCCCATTACATTACAAACCACAGGAGAGGGACAATTCTCCAGCAGGATAGCGCTCCTGCTCATACTTCAGCCTCCACATCAAAGCTCCTGAAGCTCAAGCTTCTCAATGATTGGCCAGTCCAGTCACCAGACATGAACATTATTAAGCTGATGAAGGAGGAGGCGTTGAAGATGAACACAGAGACTCTTGATGAACTCTGGGATCCTGCTGAAGCTTTCTTCTTCATTCCAGATGACTTTATTAATCAGTGATGTGAGTCATGTCAGAGATGTATGGATGCAGTCCTCCAAGCTCATGATGGAGTCAGACACAATATTCATTCTGTCTCCACTGCAGCAGGACTTTATATTCTATACTGGACATTATTTCTGTTCAGTGATGACACTTTAGTCTGAGCAGAGTCAGACCGCACTGTCCTCATCAAATCAGTCAACATCAAGACATGATCAGATTTATTGAGCTCAAATCAGCAAAATCTAGAGGCCTTCACCTTTCATAGAGACACTTCTGACACCAAATCAACAACTAGAACAGCAGTTAATATTGGCTGCTCCTACATCACTGATAGGTCACAAGACTTTTGTCAGGTGCATATGGAGACATTATAGGGATTTAAAGGGTCATGACACCCCCCACTTTTGGTTCAGGTCCACCTTAGAATTTTTTCAAAAGATGCATCATAATGGGGGTGGAGCTCCGTGAGCAAGGAGTAGGAGTGGGCGTGGCCAGCAGAGCACGGGAGAAGAAGGGGAGCGAGCAACTGTTGTCAGTCGGCTCACAAAATGAGACACAAACCATGAGGAGACCCATGATTTTATAGTTTACAAAGTTAAAAAGCAAAGAAATAAACAGTAAGTAATTTAATGCCCTGCTACAAATGTTATTCGTAATTTCATATACACACAACCACAATTTATTTCATTATAAAGATAATGGTGTTCATATAAACACTATAAATGAGGACTTTTCCCCTCAATCCCCGGGTCTGAATGGAGACTCAGTGCAGCAGATCCCTTGCCCTGTCTATTTTACCCATTAGCCCTGCTGGTAATCTGGAGGATTTAGGCTAACACAGCAGCACGGCGATGTGTCTAAATGTGAACGAACTCCTGATAAAAGACAACGTCCGCCATTCTCCAATTCTCGTACTGCTCTCCTGACAAAAATGCTTGCTGGACACAATCAGCTTTGCTGTATCGGCCCTGACAGCATCGCGGGGAAAAACATGCAACAAACCCCGTGGATCATGAAAACAAACACATACGACCCTTTATGAGCGGCTAAATACTGTGTGCCATGAGTCCATTGACGTGGCCTCACCCAATCATCAACGTAGGATCTCACAGCTTGGCACTTGCAGGTCTGTCTTGCCTTCGGAAAGCACGCGCAGTCATGAATAATTAAGAAGCCGGCCCTTCTCATAGGATAAATAAACTCAGCTATGAATAATAATGAGAAACCGACGCCTCATCTTTGCACTTGCAGTTTTGCGCTATGTCACCGATTTTTATCCGCCCCATAAATCATTTTAAACCCGGAAGCTGAAATCAGCTGACAAAAACTCTGAATTACCCAGTTTTCACACAATTAAAGCTGACAGGTGCTGACATTGTCTTAACTTGATCTCAAAAAAAGTACTCAAGGGTTTCGTGAACCTTTAAGCCACACTCAGAAAAACAAAACAATCCAATCAGCTCTATTGACTTTCTAGTGTTCTTACACCTTTTCCAATATCAAATTTAAAAGTCTGGTGGAATTAAAATAGAGTTATTTAGATGTTAATATATGTTAGGATATCTAGTGTGCCCCAAAATATTTAGGTGTAGACGAAATGCTCTCTAGTATCTGACATGCCCCACCCCCTTCTTCTCATTGGCTGTTTGTTTGATGTGCTTGAGCTCAACCACTCTCACTTGCAAAACTGTGAGAAAAACTAAACACTTTCTGAAAAACTATCTAAAAACACTGTTTTTAAGGGGAGGAGTTACATTACGCCCCACCCTCTCTTCATGTTTTATTTAAGATTACGTCAAACAGCGAATAAAAATACACATTTCAAGCACTTTCTTTCACTTTCATTATCTTAAATGGGGCTAATAATATTGACTTTAAAACAGCTTTTAAAAAATGTAAAACTGCTTTTATTCTAGCCGAAATAAAACAAATAAGACTTTCTATCAAAGAAAAAATATTTTCAGACATACTGTGAAAATTTCCTGAATCTGGTAAACATCATTTAGGAAATATTTAAAAAAAGATTTTTAAGAAATTTAATATCGTGTCTGTCAGTGTTTGATTGCAATCTTCATCTGCTGATAAACATCTGACAGAAGCAGCTTTCTCACTGCATTCCATTCAGAAGGGCTCATCCCTATGCTCTAGTCCCTTTTAAGAGTTTACCGTCAACTTCAAATGCACTTCTGCATTATCTTAATGAGACGATGAAGCCGATTTGCTTTCATCGCACTTTTTGTCTGCTAGTTGGCACCTATAAAACTCACTCGATGAGTTTAATTCTGCAGGATGCACCTTATTTATTGATTTATTTATTTATTTATTGATTGATTTATTGATTTATTTATTTATTTATATTTTATTATATATATATATATATATATATATATATATATATATATATATATATATATATATATATATATATATATATACATACAGTGCTCAGTATAATAGAGTACAGCCCATTTTGGAAATTAATATTTTCCTCTATTTCTCAGTGTATTTTGGTGCATTTAAACAAAACAGATTTATTACAGTTTTATTACAGTCATGAAAGTTGTTTACACACTTTTTTCTGAAAGCATGTCTCATATTGTCAGACATACAGCCTGGGTTGGTTATCATTTTGTTCAACTGTGGTGATTTTAAAACTGCATTGTTTACACTGCTTGCAATTCAGTTCAACTCCATCATCCACAGGTATGAACAACATAACCTCAGCGTGGCGTCGTGCACCAGTGACGTGATTCAGGTGCAGAATGACAATGAAAACCAGCTCGTTGAACACTCCGAACAGATCAAGAGTCTAAACAATGCTTTAGAGAAGCTGGACGAGGACATGAACATAACAGTCCAAGATGTGGCGAACTTGGAGAGACAAATCGAGGAGAAAAACGCTGAGCTTGAGAGACATCTTGAACACTTGTCGGAAAAAAATCATGACTTGAGTATCATGAGTGCGCTGGTGCCTGCTTTTGGCTTCTTGATTAAGGCCATGGTGGATGCAGCGACTGATCCTGATGAAGCTGCTAAAACTCAATCTCTCAACGACGATCTGTCCCAACTCACCGCTCAAAAGAGGGATCTGCAAATAAAAGAGTGGGACATCCATGTTAAACAGACTGAGCTGCAGCTGGAGCTCTCCACTGCTAAAATACAACTGGGTGAGAGATTTTACTATTACAGGGTTTTTGTTTTGACTTGTAATTGTGCATTACTGAAGAGATATTTGCAAAACTGTGTTGATTACCAACATGAGTCTAAACTGTTCAGCTCACCTCCAAAACTCCCTCAGAGCAGCACAAGTGCTCATATACAGCTCAAAATAAGAGCTCCAGCAAAACCACCGACATCATAATTCATTCAGAAAACACACGTTCTTCATAACCAGGCCCAGACAGAATCTGCACACACTTGATTTTGCTTTTTCTGCACAGAATTTTGCAGGAATGACTTTGAGAGTGTTAGTAGCTAAGGAATTTAAGAGAAGTTTATTAATGAACTAATTAAACACGGCTGGTTCTGCATTATGTATGATCCACCACTCAGACGATTCCTAACCCACTATAAAGAGCCAGGGTTTCTCACTACAGTCATCTTCGGTTTGAAGAATCCCCCCTTCCACCCCTACTCCTCCACCTTTCCCTTTATAGGCCGACACGGTGGCCCAGTGGTTAGCACGGTTGCCTCATTGCAAGAACGTCACAAGTTCTAGTCCTTTAACAGGCCAGCTGTCATTTCTGTGCGAAGTTAGCATGTTCTTCTCGTGTTTGAGTGGGTTTCCCCTGTGTTCTCCGGTTTCCTCCCACATACTGAAAACATGCATTACAAGTGACTTGATCAAGCTAAATTTAGCACTACAGTCAAACTCCCATGCAGCAGCACATCTCTTTCTGTCATCAAGGGGGAGTTCTCGAGATCTACCTGAGCTCAAAGCTCCCCTCTCGCCCTGCAAACAGGAGGGAGCCCAGGGCTCAAGGAGCTTTTGAGCTCAGGGCTCTCTCCCGGCACAGCATAATAATAATAATAATAATAATAATAATAATAATAATGATAATTATAATAATAATAATGATGATGATGATGATGATGATGATGATGATAATAATAATGATAATAATAATAATGATAATGATAATAATAATAATGATAATAATAATAATAATAATAATAATAATCATAATAATAATAATAATGATAATGATAATGATGATAATAATAATAATAATAATGATAATATTAATGATGATGATAATAATAATGATAATAATAATGATAATGATAATGATAATAATAATAATAATAATAATAATAATAATAATAATAATAATGATAATATTAATGATGATGATAATAATAATGATAATAATAATGATAATAATAATGATAATAATAATAATAATAATAATAATAATAATAATAATAATCATCATCATAATAATAATAATAATCATAATAATAATGATAATAATGATGATAATAGTAATAATAATAATAATAATAATAATGATGATGATAATAATAATTGATTACATTTATACAGCGCTTTTTTTACACATGGGGGAAATGCCAAACTTGCTTTTAATCAATCATCAGCTTAGAGTGAACTTTAACTAACTGAAGAAATAAACTAA
Source organism: Danio rerio (assembly GCF_049306965.1). NCBI lineage: Eukaryota > Metazoa > Chordata > Actinopteri > Cypriniformes > Danionidae > Danio > Danio rerio. Next base: position 45,165,027 of record NC_133199.1, on the reverse strand, counting down.
GGTTTTCCATGCAGCTACAATCAGAAA
>NC_133199.1:45140000-45160000 GCF_049306965.1 Danio rerio | reverse complement strand
ACATCCTCAAGGTTCTGTTTAAAGATGGATATAAATTCCTGGAGAACAACCCGTCTTCAATGTCACCAGGATATCGGCAGTTCCAGCACAACATTATCCTTGATCAACTGAACTTCATCAACACCCGAGCTTCACTCAAATAGAGGACACTTTCAGGCTTCTTCAGCCTTTCATATGCTCTTCCTATAGGGCAAACATGTACAGCTGAATTAAAAGCCCTGCTGTATATTTGTAACCCTATTTCTTTTTAGCGGAGAGAAGATTTTTTCAGCACATTTCTATACATAATAGCTTTAATAACTCATCTCTAATAAATGATTTCTTTTATATTGACCATGTTGACAGCACAAGTGACATGTAAAGGCTTCACTAGGGTAATTAGGGTAAAGTTAAAGTAATTAGGCAAGTCATTGTACAACAGTGTTTTTTTTTTCTGGAGACAATCCAACACTAATATTGCTGAAGGGGTGAATAATATTGAGCTTAAATGGTGTTTAAAAAATTAAAAACTGCTTTTATTATAGCTGAAATAAAACAAGTAAGAATAAAACAAGTGCTAAAATTTGTTAAATCCACCTGATACTCTTTTGTGGACTGATGTTATGAACATTATTAATGTCCTGTTTCTTAACTGTAGGTTACAATAGCTTTGGGTTTCATAATGGGGAATGAATGATCATCATCATCATAATAATAATAATAATGATCATATAATAAAGGCATAAATCTTCCATATTTCAGTGTGCATTTTGGTTCTTTCTGTACCTCCAGACACTGACAAAAGTCCTACTAGCATCTGACTTCTGACATTTTTCTACGTTTCTCATTATTTTGTAACTCATCACTAGGGCCAGACAGAATCTGCGGATGTTTTTTCTATTTCTGCGTAGAATTTTGCCAAAAAACTGTGGATTTCTGTGGAATTATTTCAGGAGAATCATAACTATAACCTTACTGTAGGAAATAAAAAAGTAATATCTTTTTAACTTTTATTTAATGTTTAAAATGCAAATGCAATTAGATTTACTTTATTTGGTAAACAAAGCAAGTCTCTGGTTAGAGTGATCAAAACAGGAAATAAAACGGGTGTACTAAAAGTGCTCTATTTTCGCACACGAATTTTAATGTACTAAAAGATAGTATTAAGTATATGTTAAGATAAGCTTGATACCATCTACTCAACTGTGCTATTTTAAGACACCCTAAAATTGAACTAAAACGTGCTTTTAACATACTATATCTGTATTTAAAAATATATGTTTAGTTACAACTAGAAATACACTTGAACCCTACTTTTAAACATTTATAAATACATTTAAGAATAGCTTCCCAGATAGCAAAAAAAACACTCGGGCCAGATCCGGCTAGATTCCCGCCTGCCGGAGATCCGCCGGGCCGGATGCCTGTGGACTCACTGCCCGATTTCGGCCCGAATCAAATGCGGCGGCCGTAAGCGAGCCGACGCTGCCGCATCCGCGCCGGAATCGGCCCGAGAGTAATGTGCGCTGCGGCCCGGAGCTGGCGTGACTAAGTTTTTATATACTTTTTTATATACCTTTATATTACAATCCTTTGAGTTGTAGCAGCAAACGCAGGCTATAATGTAAACACAAAGTGTATTTAACCTTTGAATAAAATGCAAACAGCATATATATCCTATGACAAAACTCACTCTACAGACAGACTCGGGCCAGATGTGGTTGACTGGAATCGGGCCAGTGCTTAACAGACGCATCCCAAACGCATGTGCGGGAGCGAGCTGCGGGCCAGACTCGGCCGGATAATACTCGCCGATGCCGAGTCGGAGCCGGAAGCGCCGAGTCGGAGCCGAGCTCAGGCCGATTACTACCTGCTATCTGGGTTAAAGCATAGTATTATATTTAAAGAATATACAAAATGTGAAAATAGTGTGCTAAAATGCACTTAATTCAAGTATACTTAGTACACTTTACAGTAATGTACTAAAAGGGCTCTATTTTCGCACACTAATTTTGTACTTGTAACAAGGTTCTTAGGCGTGAGGAGGAACAAGTCTATCAAATGCCTGCAAGTTCCATCATCATGGACACAGAGCAACATTCAATATTCCTTTTTTGTCACAAAGTACAGCGAAAAGCAGCTCATACAGTCACATCTGCTGTACGTTTTATGGAGGAGTGTAAATACTGCAGTTAAATGTGTTCAGATGAAGAAAAAAAGACGAGAAATCACTTGATCACGTTAAAATGACAGTTAATATGTCTATTTTTACACATTTATTGACACGTTTGCATTACTGAGGGCAGGAGAGAGACAGGCTGCACTGAGCAGTATCTTCATAATATCGTTTAATTAAAATAAATGATCAACAATTTAGTCTGTCTCGACAGCCTTTACATGTGAAGGAATTATCTACACACAATCTGAATTCTCAATTAGAATAATGCAACAAACTATAAAATACTCTTCATGAAAATACTTAAATAACAGACAAATCCAAACGCCCATCACAAGCGAGCTGCGCTCCAGACCAGATCAGCTCGATGACGTATAATGTCCCCGACGCCGCCTGTAGTCCGATTTAGCAACTTGATTGCAACCGTCTTTTTAAAGAAGCATAATCGATTTTAAAGTTGAAGAGTGTGCTGTAACTGATGTGTTTTATGTCGTAGAACAAAACGTGAAAGTATATTGAGTTGGTGTTAGCCACGGACCTTATTTAAGCGATTTTACTGAAACCCCATTCAAAAAACCCATTGACTTTGGGACGAGGGAACCGGAAGTGCTAAAATGCTAACTCGCTTCCGGGTTTTTGCATACAAATTGACGTCATAGTTCCTCCACTCTATACTGCGCGGACACGATCCTTATTGGCGCGCCGATTGAGTAACGAAGGTGAATGACAGCTCACTCGACCAATGGTAGCACACCTGAAACAGGATAGGACCACAACAAGAGAGAGAAAGAGAGAGAGGAGAGAGAAGAGAGAAGAGCGCAAAGCAGAAAACAACAAAATACCACAAAACATACGTGAAACGTAACAGTGGTTACCTACTGGTAGACTCAGAAGGCTGTTCTCATCCATCCACATGGTTAATTAGCTTTACTAATAGAGATATGCTTTTGCATTACTGTGATGGTTGGGCAGTGTTGGGCAGTAGCGATGCTACAAGTAGTGACGCTACTAGCTTAGCTACATTTCTCAGTAGCGTGGCTGTAGCGTCGCTACTTTCTACATCAAATAGCTTTTCAGTAGCGAAACTATTTTATTAGTCAAGTAGTCTAGCCGATGAAAGTAAATCCAGATGATGATGAGAATGGTGATTTCTTCTTCTTCCTGTTTTATGGTGTTCGACAAAAAACTTTCGACAAAAAAGCGTTACTGCCACCTCTGCGAAAACTTGATGTAAAGATGACTGAGGGAGAAGAGTTATTTCTGAAGCAGGATTCCTCGTGACTATACCTCGAGAAGTACATATTAAGATGCAATAACTTAATTTCTGATGCTGTGCTCCAAAAATATATATAGTATATATAGTATATATAAATGACTATAGTTTTTTAAATGTGTGACACCTGGTTTTATTGGATGCATATTATCTACAGTAAATGACTGAACTGAACTGTTCTGCCTCATATGTTCATTGACAGTTTTATTGATCACTAAGATATGATTGACCTGGATTTAAGTTGCTTCGATTAAAAAATGAAAATGGTAAAAATACCTTAACTGTAGCTAAGCTACTTTTGCCAAGTAGCTTTTAGCTTAGCTTGCTACATTTCCCAGAGGGTAGCTTTTAGTGTAGTTAGGCTACATTTGAAGTAGAGTAGCTAATAGCTTAGCTCACTACATTTTTTACGTAGCTTGCCCAACACTGCGGTTGGGTTTAGGGTTGGGGTAACGGTAGATGTTAATAAAATACAATTGATGTGAAATTAAATAAATAATATAAATAATTCTTGTTAGCTTTTGGCCACAGCCGTATGTGATCTATAGCTGATTAACCATGTGGGTGGATGATAACAGCCTTCTGAGCCAACCAGTGGGCACAGAAGGCCCTTATACTGCCCCATATCTATCAGTTGATAACCACTAGATCACATAACGGTAGATCATCATGTGATAATGACAAATAGTGAATGTAATATTTAGAGTTCCATTCACACTACTCAGATTCTAGAACACACTTTCTTAACAGTCATGAAGTAAATTAAAATGTAGCAACTTCTGGAATAGAATGCGAGAGATCAAAGCAAAAACATAACTTTACAAAAGCTCTCATTTTTTCCTTGAAAATCATCTTCAGCTCTCAGTGTGTGATGGCATTTTGACTTGGAACATTCGGTTTTATGTTCTCCAGCTTGTCCTTGATGAGGTTGTACTCTTTCTCCCAGTCTTCTTTGGACAGAGATGAAGGGTTGACCTCCAGGAACTTGTAGGCGTCATTCGCCTGAACACTGAAGATGCTGTTCGCCTTCATGCAGCTGTTGCCAAAATTAGTCCAGCCCTGTACACGTCACATCAAATCATCAGACAGCTTTACAAATCAATCCTGATGAGCATCAGAATCATACTTTACTGTTCAGCGTTGGCTGAAAATTGGTCTTTGTCTTGCTTACAATACAACAAACAAAACATTCACATAACACAGTCATAAAATGCATATTACATAAAACTCCTATCCTAAATCATCACAGTTTTACTTCTTGTTCAAAAAATGAATTGCTTTAGGCACAAGGGTTTGTTTATAGATTGCTTTAGTTGCTTTCCTGTCTTTTAACAGCATCCAGATGGTAAGCATTTGAAGGCCTGGTTCAGAGGGTGCATCCTCATTATCACTTATCTATACTCATCTTTGCTTAGATCATGATTTTTCCTGTTATACTTATAATCATGTTTAATTTCAAAGCCGTAACAACATCACTATCATTTTTACAAAAAGCTATGTTCTTCTCATCATTTACCTGTTTGGCTGCATCCACAGAGTCCAGGAACACCTCCTTCATGTCCTCCAGGAATTCAATATGGTCTTCCCCAGCAAAGGTCCTGTCCTTCAGGGTGTCCAGAAGAGCGCCAACCTTCTCCCAGAACTTCTGGAGCTGGACCAGGATCTGCTGGATTCTGGACAGGCACTTCTGGACCTCATCCAGGTGACTTACACTGGGCAGCTGACCTGAGATATCAGATGCAGACAAACCGAAAATTATTCACACTACTACAATACATTCAATATAGTTTAAAAATCATAGCAAAATATGAACTGAGGCGTTTAGCACAAAATCAACATAAGGGATTAAGCTTGGATTACCAAGCTATGATGACTGAATTTAGCTTTGAATCAGGTGCAATTTACTGGTAGTCCACTGTATTAAGAATATTAATGAATAATATGTTACATGGTTGCTTAGTTTGTAATCTGCATTTACATAACATAATTTCCTGCATCAAATAGTAAACAAATATTTAAAAAATTATATTTCATTTTTGAATGCTTTCGTATAGAAGGTTATGAGCAAACCCAATAATTCTGTTATACAGAAAGCAAAGAGTCTCACCGTTTTCAATTTTTATTTTGGCCAGCTTCAGCTGTTGGTCCATCAGCTTGTTCTGGATGCTCCACTCCTGATCTTGCAGATGGCGATGAGCGTCTGTGAGCTCAGACAGTCCTCCTTGAAGAGTTTTGATCGTAGCCTGATATGAAGAGGCCGTCACCATTTTGCAAATGTAATCCATAATATGTTCTACAAACGGCACTATCATTGAAAATATAGCGACACTTGGTGCAATTGCTGCTGCTGCAGGCATTGCAGAAGTCGTCTGCACTGTTGGCTCTTCCTTTTTGCTAGTGATTTTATTAATGAACGCTTGAATTTCTGCATTTTTTGCTTCAATCTGTTTCTCAGAGGCTTCGATCTCCTTGTTTAGTTTCTGAAGGTTGGCTTCCAGGGTGTCCACAGTTTTCTGAAGGGCCTCCATCTCGCAGGTTTGTTGCTGATGGTTTTTCTCAGTCTCGTCCTTCACTGTGATGATGTCACTGGTGGATTTGGCGACATCACTGTTGTGCTTGTCATACCTGAATGTGCAGCAAATATCATGATATAAGTATTTCATTTTAATCATCATACTTTATTAGGAAAGTTTCCCAGTTGATCATTATTACCTCTTCACGATATCTTTGACGTCCTTTATGATGTCACTGATCCAATCTTTTGCCTTCTCCAGGAGTTTGCGAGCTAACTGGGGTTTGTTCTTCTCTGCGGCCACTTTCAGACTGGGCAGCAGAGATTTAACCAGGTTGTTGCTGGTTCCCACACACTGCACAGACAGAAGAGAGATTCTCATTAAAGAAGCAGGGACACTATTCATTATTTCTTGTGATTCAAACAATGCATTCAGAAATTGCACAGTTATAGAATCATTGATTCATTCATTGAGTCATTGATTCAAATGAACCAGAGTTATTGTCCGGGATCAATGACTTTTTGATTCAAAGGATCTGATCAGAATGAGTGAGTCATGAGTTCATGGATCCAAATGGACTGGTCAAAGTCAGTCTCTAGCTATGGATTCGTGGATTTGAAGGATTCGGTCAGTGCCCGTCTGGAGAAACGAATTCATTGATTCAAATGATTCAGACAGAGTATTCTCCAGTTATAAATACACTGATTCAAATGATTCGTTCGAAGCCAGTCTTCAGTTTTAAATTAACAAATTCAAATGATCCGGTCAGAATCAGTCTCCAGTTATGCATGATTCAAATTATTCAGACAGATCCAGTCTAGAGTAATGGATTTACTGATTCCTAAAGGTTGACCTATTGTTAAAAAAATGTATGTCCTGAGGGAGAACATTTTTGAGTTTTCCATTTAACTGACATTTGACATTTAAGTGTTATCCATAAACCGAAGTCTCCTTTTAATAAAGCTGTTGATAAATGAAAACCTTGAACAGAACGGCCTCAGAGGATCCAAACAGCAGTTGTGTTTCCAGAGCTCTTTCTCTGAGCAGACGCTCCAGTTTTGGAAATCCACCCAAACACAGATAAGACAGGTGATAGAGAAGAGCCGTTCGCTCCGCAGCCGGAAGAAGCTCCTGAATAAACTCTGGACTGCCCATAGAGTTGCAGAGGACAAGATCTGAGACAACAAAACACACTCAAAATATTTCTAAAACAGTTTTTTCTCACCAACAGATGGCAGAATTGTGCCACTAACACCAACATAAATATGCACAAACTTATTTTTAATTTAGATCGCATCGATGAATTTGCTCTTCAGTGTTTGAACTCTCAGTAATGATTAAATCACACTGAACAGAGCTAAACTGAACTGAACTGAACTTAAACACTAAAACCTGAACCACACTGTTCCAGTTACTATGACCATTTATGTGAAGCTGCTTTGACACAATCTACATTGTAAAAGCGCTATACAAATAAAGCTGAATTGAATTGAATCAATATTAAAGTGATTCTTTTAATTAACATTAAAATGTATATATGCAAATTAAAGGTGTAGGGGAGGAGTTTAAGGGAAAAGTGGTGAAAAGACAACTTCATAATGTCACATCCGTCTGTGACCACCTGAGGGCGCTGTAGTGCTCTAGGACTTGTAGGCGCTACAGTGCCCCAGGAAAAACTACATTTTCATACATGCCCCGCGCACACACCGGAACACCTACACTGATCTGTCATCACATCTGTTTTGTGTTACCGTTGATTATCTGGACTATATATTCCACCATTCCACCTATGTTTGTCATCGCGTCGTTGTCTATCTTGTCTGTCTTGTTCCCAGTCCTGCAGTAAGTCTGATATTCTTAGTTGTTTGTTCCTGATCGTGTTTTTTGTATTTTTGCTTAGTCTAGTTTTTCGAGTTTTGTTTCCTGAGCCTTGTCTCTGTTTTAGTTTCTGATTTTGTGGTTTATTTGTACTTTGAACGCCTTGTTTTATGTTCTTTGCACTGTAAATAAATCTGCACTTGAATCCGCAATCTTTTGTTCCTGTTTTGATATTGTTTTGATCACGCTAACGTGACAGAACGACGCGATCACCAATGGATTCAGCAGATAGTATTATCGTGCGTATAAAACAAGGTAATCGCTCAATTGAGCGATATATCAAGGAGTTTTTGGAGCTAGCCCCGAAGAGCTCTCATAGTGACCTATTACTAATGATGTTTTTTCGGGGAGGACTTTTGGATCCAGTCCGTTCCCAAATGCCACCGTATGAGGAAGACTGGAACCTTTATCGGTTCATTGAAGCAGCTTTGTTGATCGCTGGCTCCCCTCTCTCTGTTGCCCTGAGGGAGGAGAACCCTCAGGAGGGAGGCCTGAGTGGAGGGCAACAGGGAGGGATATTTTCGGGGCCAGCTGATTTAACCAAGGAAAAGAGGAGAGAGGCAGGACTGGAGTTGCGGCCTTATCCGCGTCGGGCTGTCCGAAGATCACCTTTTTCTGAGCCTCTGGAGAGCCTGCTTGAACTGTGTGGAACCCCAGTGTCTGCTTCAGTCCCACAATGCCCGCCAGTGTCGGCTCCAGCTCCAGAGCAAGCTGTTAACCACCAGACGGAGGAGGCGTAGGAACAGGACTGCTCCAGCCCCAGAGCGCCCGCCAGTGTCGGCTCCAGCCCCAGAGCGCCCGCCAGTGTCGGCTCCAGCCCCAGAGCGCCCGCCAGTGTCGGCTCCAGCCCCAGAGCGCCCGCCAGTGTCGGCTCCAGCCCCAGAGCGCCCGCCAGTGTCGGCTCCAGCCCCAGAGCGCCCGCCAGTGTCGGCTCCAGCCCCAGAGCGCCCGCCAGTGTCGGCTCCAGCCCCAGAGCGCCCGCCAGTGTCGGCTCCAGCCCCAGAGCGCCCGCCAGTGTCGGCTCCAGCCCCAGAGCGCCCGCCAGTGTCGGCTCCAGCCCCAGAGCGCCCGCCAGTGTCGGCTCCAGCCCCAGGGCGCCCGCCAGTGTCGGCTCCAGCCCCAGAGCGCCCGCCAGTGTCGGCTCCAGCCCCAGAGCGCAGTCCAATGCCAGTTCCAGTCTGGCTTCTGGCCTTACCGGCGCCACCCAGGCTCCTCGCCCTGCCGGCGCCACCCAGGCTCCTCGCCCTGCCGGCGCCACCCAGGCTCCTCGCCCTGCCGGCCCCAACCCGGCTCCTCGCCCTGCCGGCCCCAGCCCGGCTCCTGGCATTACCAACGCCATCCAGACGTCTTGCCCTGCCGGCACCTCCCAGACGTCTTGCCCTGCCGGCCCCAGTCCGGCTCCATGCCCTGCCGGCTCCAGTTCAGCTGCCTCCAGACCCGCCAACTCCAGTCCAGCGGCCTCCAGTCCCGCCGACTCCAGTCCAGCTGCCTCCTGTCCCGCCGGCTCCAGTCCAGCTGCCTCCTGTCCCGCCGGCTCCAGTCCAGCTGCCTCCTGTCCCGCCGGCTCCAGTCCAGCTGCCTCCAGTCCCGCCGGCTCCAGTCCAGCTGCCTCCAGTCCCGCCGGCTCCAGTCCAGCTGCCTCCAGTCCCGCCGGCTCCAGTCCAGCTGCCTCCAGTCCCGCCGGCTCCAGTCCAGCTGCCTCCTGTCCCGCCGGCTCCAGCCCAGCTGCCTCCTGTCCCGCCGGCTCCAGCCCAGCTGCCTCCTGTCCCGCCGGCTCCAGCCCAGCTGCCTCCTGTCCCGCCGGCTCCAGCCCAGCTGCCTCCTGTCCCGCCGGCTCCAGCCCAGCTGCCTCCTGTCCCGCCGGCTCCAGCCCAGCTGCCTCCTGTCCCGCCGGCTCCAGCCCAGCTGCCTCCTGTCCCGCCGGCTCCAGCCCAGCTGCCTCCTGTCCCGCCGGCTCCAGCCCAGCTGCCTCCTGTCACGCCGGCTCCAGCCCAGCTGCCTCCTGTCCCGCCGGCTCCAGCCCAGCTGCCTCCTGTCCCGCCGGCCCTCCTAAAGACCCCTGCTTTGTGTCCCCTAAGGGATCATCCATGGGTCATCCCTCCCGACCCTCCCTGGTGGTCCTTCCCACTACTTGGGACGGATTCACCGGCCGCACCCTGGCTTCCTGCTGGGGTGCCTGACCCACAGACTGACCCTGATATGACCCTCCCATCCCTCCCTTTGTTCCTGCTCCGCTCCGCCCCCCTCTTGGAACCAGTCTGGGAGCGTCTGGAAGCCGCTCTTTAGAGGGGGGGTAATGTCACATCCGTCTGTGACCACCTGAGGGCGCTGTAGTGCTCTAGGACTTGTAGGCGCTACAGTGCCCCAGGAAAAACTACATTTTCATACATGCCCCGCGCACACACCGGAACACCTACACTGATCTGTCATCACATCTGTTTTGTGTTACCGTTGATTATCTGGACTATATATTCCACCATTCCACCTATGTTTGTCATCGCGTCGTTGTCTATCTTGTCTGTCTTGTTCCCAGTCCTGCAGTAAGTCTGATATTCTTAGTTGTTTGTTCCTGATCGTGTTTTTTGTATTTTTGCTTAGTCTAGTTTTTCGAGTTTTGTTTCCTGAGCCTTGTCTCTGTTTTAGTTTCTGATTTTGTGGTTTATTTGTACTTTGAACGCCTTGTTTTATGTTTTTTGCACTGTAAATAAATCTGCACTTGAATCCGCAATCTTTTGTTCCTGTTTTGATATTGTTTTGATCACGCTAACGTGACACATTTCTCAAAACAAAGCATAAATGTAGAGAAGCAAAAAAAATATTTTGTAAAATAAATAATTTGTATTGTGCAGCGAATAAAATTTAAGGTAAGGAAGATAATTAGAAACAGATTTGCAACTGTGTTGCAAGAATAGGACAGAGATTAGGACTTCTACAAGAAGGGAACTGACATTCCTCTGGATTATGATAATAATGATAATTATTATTAAAGTATAAAAATTAACAATCTAGCGCCAATTACATAAAAGCACACTCACCTTTGCTATTAGCCATGTTCTTTACAGGAACTCTTTAAAGACAATGGACGGACAGTTGCACCTGGAAAAGGCCAAGTAACGTTTAAACCAGGGGCGTCAAACTCAATTCCTGGAGGGCCGAAGCCCTACACAGTTTAGTTCCAACCCTGCTCCAACACACTTACCTGTAGGTTTCAAACAAGCCTGAAGGACTTAATTAGTTTGATCAGGTGTGTTTAATTAGGGTTGGAACTAAACTGTGCAGAGCTGCGGACCGTTTGGAACTGAGTTTGACACCTGTGCTTTAAACTATGAAATAAGGATTGAATTAGAGCTCTCTATTATTCAATTGCTACTACAAATAATGCAATGGACCATTTTTGATTTGTATTTTGATTTTGAGTTTTTGTTGTCATTTTGTCATGAATGTGCCCACTGCAAAACCTGGGCCTTTTTTATCACACTTTACAATAAGGTTTTTATTAGCTAATGTAATTACTAACATCAAATATTAATAATGAGCAATACTGTAATTGTAAATCATGGATTAATCAAGTTCAACATGTACTAATGCATTGTTACAGTTAAAAGCCATGTTTGGTAACTTTAGCAAACACATTGTGAGATAACAAGCACTATCAATAAACAACTGTATTTTGGTTAGTTTTAACAAAGATTAATAAATCCTGCAACAAATGTATTATTCATTGTTTGTTTATGTTCATAAATACATTAACTACACTTCAACCTTAATGTAGTGCAACTTTTTTTGTAATATGATGCAAAGATTATATAATACAAAGTATAGCTTTATACATGTACGTACGTTCTTTTAAAAATCGAAGTGTTAAAAGCTTTCAATAATTTAATATGATGGTGACCATTGAAACGTCATCACCATGAAAATGTGAGAATGGTCTACTGCAACCAGACCCAGCTCCAGAGGCTAAATTGTAACCAAGAGACAGAAATAAGTGACACCTCTGTGTCTTTCATTCAAAGTACATTTTTATAATAGATAAAATTAAAAATTATGGTTTCTGATTATAACCTGTTTTATTTAATTTGCCTTTAAGCAAAAAAGTTACTCTCTAGGTAAAAGCATTTTTCTCAAAAGTATTTTTTCTCAAAGTAATATTTTTAGATTAAACCAGCAGTGATGGTTTGATGCAATATAAAATAATGTTACATGTGTTTATTACAGGGCAGTGGGTAGCACAATTGCCTCACAGCAAGAAGGTCGCTGGTTCAAGCCTCAAGCCTCAACTTCTGTGTGGAGTTTGCATGTTCTCCCTGTGTTGGTGTGGGTTTCCTCCGAGTGATCCGGTTTCCCCCACAGTCCAAACACATGCGCTATAGGGGAATTGAGTAAGCTAAATTGTACCTGTGTTAATAAGTGTGTATGGGTGTTTCCCAGTGTTGGGTTGTGGCTGTAAGGGCATCCACTGCGTAAAACATATGCTGGATAAGTTGCACATTTTCTATTATTTTACAGACTTATTTCTTTAGATATTATTTCTATTGGCTGGTCAGTTCGCTGTGGTGACAACAGATTAATAAAGGGACCAAGGCGAAAAGAAAATGAATGAATGAATGAATGAATGTGTTTATCATAGTTTAGTCTGAATTACAAATTCAATTAAGTTTGAATGAGTTTTTAATACAGTACATGTACATTGTCATTAATGTGTTTTTATATTCAAAGCAACATTCAATTACGCAGTTTAAGCCTTGAAACTTTTGGATGATGCATGTGTTGGACAATCGTTTCAGGTGATCAGTTCCTCGATCCTTTGCATAATGTTTTTATTCAAAGTCACCTAATTCAATAAGTTTCTGTGTTCTGAAAAAAATGCTTTTTAAACACATTTTATTGTAAAAAAAAAAAAATCATATGTACATGTATACATGTACAAAACCATAAAACAGAAGAAAATGTGAAGGAGCTGATAAAATAAATCAAATTTCTATCTCTTCATTGGTCAATACATAGAGTAGCCTATTCACTCAAGTGTGTTTAATTGATCTGTATACTTTCAATAAGACTCTATGTTTGTAATTTATGAGCTTATGTAAACGCCGAGGTGTACCTGGTGTAAACAAGGCTTAATACTTGTGCATTTAAAGCTATTACAGCTTGCCATCATTGCATCACTTTGCAGAATTATTAATTATAAACTTTAATATGTTTAATTAGGCTGCCTACCACTTTGACTTAGTCAAAAATATGAACACTCTTAAATTAAAGCACATGCTTTCCATCAAGACTTTAAACTGGTAAACAAAATGTCAATAACTGTCAGTGGCATCTGGTAAAAGTCAAATAATATAGTGATTTTAAATAACAGTGCTTTAAACTATTGCGTTAGTTGTCAATTAAGTTTCATTCATTCATTTTCTTTTCAGCTTAGTCCATTGATTAATTCAAGGGTCGCCAAAGCGGAATGAACCGCCAACTTGTCCAGCATATGTTTTACGCAGCGGATGCCCTTCCAGCTGCAACCCATCACTGGGAAACATCCATACATTACGGACAATTTAGCCTACCCAATTCACCTGTACCGCATGTGTTTGGAATTGTGGGGGAAACCAGAGCACCGGAGGAAACCAACGCCAACACGGGGAGAACATGCAAACTCCACACAGAAACACCAACTGACCCAGCCGAGGCTTGAACCGGTGACCTTTTTGCTGTGAGGCGACAGCACTACCTACTGCGCCACCGCATCACCTTCAAATAAGTTTTATTATTTTAAATTTGTAATTATGATTCAGTTAAAACAGACAATAAAGCTAAAGAAAAAATATATTTGTCCTCCTGTTAAATTTGTGATGTTTAACAAGATATTTTTTACAGTAGTTATATTACATTTTTCTTCTCAGGAAAGTCTTAGTTTTATTAGATTATTTTTAATTTGTTTGCCTGACTGGATTTAAAAAAAAATTTAAATTAAGCTGCTGTGGTCAGTAATATTAGCCCCCTTAAGAACTTATTTCGACCACTGTTATCCAATGACACTTAAATAAGCTAACTTCCCTAATTGAAAACAGCTCTTGGGAAATATTTGAAAAATAATAAACAGTTTTACAGTAAGCCTAACAATTTATTCTTCAGCTGTAAATATAAAAAATAAATCTAGAGACACTTACAGCAGATGTTCTCCTGAATGCAGTGGTCCTCTCTACAAGTTAGCAGCAAATATATGAGCAGAATCACGTGATACTTTTACCAGAAAGAGAGGAGCACAATGAAACCAAGAATAAAACTGGATGCTGTGAGACGTCATACTCACCAGTGTGTTTAAATGGTGTTAAAACCACAAAACCATGTTTAATTAGGTGGTTTACTAATGGAAATACCCTTTTTCTGCTGTTTGATCAAAACTGGGCTTAGCTTACACTGTGAACAAATTGTAAATTAGCATTTTTCATATTTTGTGATTCGTGTTTTTGTTATTTTTTATATTTACTCTGTTAATGCTTTTGAATTGCATTATGGGATATTCATCTGTCTTCCAGCAACTTTTATTTTAGCACATTATCTATTATTTTACAGACTTATTTCTCTAGATATTTTTTCTCTTGGCGGTTCATTCCGCTGTGACAACCCCTGATTATTAAAGCGACTAAGGGGAAAAGAAAACGAATAAATAAATGATTTCTTTCCATTCATTAATTTTTACTTTGCTTAGTTATTCATCAGGGGTCGCCACAGCAGAATGAACTGCCAACTATTCCAGCATATGTTTTACACAGCAGATGCTCTTCCAGCTGCAACCCAGTACTGGGAAACACCCATACACACTCATTCTCTCACACACCCAACACACTCATACACTACGACAACCAGTGTAGTTTATCAGTTCCCATATAGCGCATTTCTTTGGACTGTGGGGGAAACCGGAGCACCCGGAGGAAACCCACGCACACACGGGGAGAACATGCAAACTCCACACAGAAACACCAACTGACCCAGCAGGGGTCAAGATTGTGCTACTCCCTGTGCTACTGTGTCGCCCTTTATTATATTATAACATAACATAACATAACATAACATAACATAACATAACATAACATAACATAACATAACATAACAAACTATAATTTAATATAATATAATATAATATAAAATAATATAATATAATATAATATAATAAACTATAATATAATATAATATAATATAATATAATATAAAATAATATAATATAATATAATATAATAAACTATAATATAATATAATATAATATAATATAATATAAAATAATATAATATAATATAATATAATATAATATAATATAATACCATATAATATAATATAATATAACATAACATAACTTACTATAATTTAATATAATATAATATAATAAATAAAATATAAAATAATATAATATAATATAATGTAATATAATATAATACAATATAATGTAATATAATATAATATAATAAAACAAAATAAAATAAAATATAATATAATATAATAAACTATAATATAATATAATATAATAAAATATAACATAACATAACGTAACAAACTATAATTTAATATAATAAAATATAATAAATATAATATAATATAATATAATAAAATATAATGTAATATAATATAATATAATATATTATAATATAATATAATATAATATAATATAATATAATATAATATAATATAATATAATATAATATAATATAATATAATATAATAAAATATAATATAATATAATATAATATAATATAATATAATACCATATAATATAATAAAACATCAAATAACATTACATAACATGACATAACATACTATAATTTAATGTAATATAATATAATAAATAGAATTAAACAATATAATATAATATAATATAATATAACATAATACAATATAATATAATATAATATAACATAATATAATATAATATAATATAATATAATATAATATAATATAATATAATATAATATAATATAATATAATATAATATAATATAATATAATATAATATAACATAATATAATATAATATAATATAATATAATATAATATAATTAATATAATATAATTTAACATAATATAATATAACATATTTAATATAATATAATATAATATAATATAATATAATATAATATAATATAATATAATATAATATAATATAATATAATATAATATAATATAAAATAATATAATATAATAAATATAATATAATACAATATAACATAATATAATATAATATAAAATAATAAACTATAATATAATATAATATAGTATAAAATAATATAATATAATATAATATAATATAATATAATATAATATAATATAATATAATATAATATAATATAATATAATACAATATAATATAATATAATATAATGAAATATTATATAATATAATATAATACAATAAAATATAATATAATATAATATAATATAATAAACTATAATATAATATAATATAATATAATATAATATAATATAATATAATATAAAACAATATAATATAATATAATATAATATATTATAATATAATATAATATGATGTAATATAATATAATATAATATAATATAATATAATATAATATAATATAATATAATATAATATAATATAATATAATATAATATAATATAATATAATATAATATAACATAATATAATATAATATAATTTAATATAACATAACTTACTATAATTTAATATAATATAATAGAATAAATATAATATAAAATAATATAATATAATATAATATAATATAAAACAATATAATATAATATAATATAATATAATATAATATAATATAATATAATATAATATAATATAATATAATATAATATAAAATAATATAATATAATATAAAATAATATAAAATAATATGATATAATATAATATAATACAATATAATGTAATATAATATAATGAAATATAATATAATATAATATAAAATAATAAAATATAATATAATATAATATAATTAACTATAATATAATATAATATAATATAATATAATATAATATAATATAATATAAAACAATATAATATAATATCATGAAATATAATATAATATCATATAATGAAATATAATATAATATAATATAATATAATATAATATAATATAATATAATATAATATAATATAATATAATATAATATAATATAATATAATATAATATAATAAACTATAATATAATATAATATACTATAATATAAAACAATATAATATAATATACTATAATATAAAACAATATAATATAATATAATATAATAAACTTTAATATAATGTAATATAATATAATATAATATAATATAACATAACAAAATATAACATAATAAACTATAATATAATATAATATAATATAATATAATATAACATAATAAACTATAAAATAATATATAATATAATATAATATAATATAATATAATATAATATAATATAATATAATATAATATAATATAATATAATATAATATAATATAATATAAAATAATATAATATAATATATATTATATGGTATTATGTTATGTTATGTTATGTTATGTTATGTTACATTATATTATATTATATTATATTATATTATATTATATTATATTATATTATATTATATTATATTATATTATATTATATTATATTATATTATATTAAATTCATTATATTATATTATATTGTATTATATTATATTATATTATATTATATTATATTATATTATATTATATTCATTATATTATATTATATTATATTATATTATATTATATTATATTACATTATATTTTATTATATTATATTATATTATATTATATTAAATTCATTATATTATATTATATTGTATTATATTATATTATATTATATTATATTATATTATATTATATTCATTATATTATATTATATTATATTATATTATATTATATTATATTACATTATATTTTATTATATTATATTATATTATATTATATTCATTATATTATATTATATTATGCTATATTACATTATATTTTATTATAATATATTATATTATGTTATTTTATATTATATTAATTATATTATATTATATTATTTTATATTATATTATATTATATTATATTATATTATAGTTTGTTATGTTATGTTATGTGATGTTATGTTATGTTATGTTATATGGTATTATATTATATTATATTAAATTATATTATATTATATTATATTATATTATATTATATTATATTATATTATATTATATTATATTATATTATATTATATTATATTATATTTATTATATTATATTATATTATGCTATATTACATTCTATTATATTATAATTTATTATATTATATTATTTTATTTTATATTTATTATATTATATTATATTATATTATATTGTTTTATTTTATTTTATTTTATTTTATATTTATTATGTTATATTTTATCATATTAAATTATAGTTTGTTATGTTATGTTATGTTATGTTATGTTATGTTATGTTATGTTATGTTATGTTATGTTATGTTATGTTATAATATATGGTATTATATTATATTATAATATATTATATTGTATTATTGTATTTTATATTATATTATATTATATTATTTTATATTATATTATATTATATTATATTATATTATATTATATTATATTATATTATATTATATTATATTATATTATATTATATTATAATATTTTATAGTTTATTATAATAATAATAATAATAATGAGAAAATGTTAACACTATATGAGAAATATTTTTTTATCTATGGTTCTTGTGTCAGATAAGTGCTGCTGTATTTGACTTTTACACAATTCAATACCAGCTGTAGTGCATAAAGTATTTGTGTTATCATATACAATAAGTGGAGCATTTAGTATTTTTATTATGCTAATATGGTAATTAGTAGTGTATTGGTCATTTTCTTTTGCACAGAACATTTAATGCATTTGTTGTAATAAATTATAGTTTGTGTTATTATAAATTTGACCCTATGCTGTCACTGTGTTAAAACCCTGCACAACATATGTCATTTTTAACGCTTACTATTTATTCTGAAAACACACATAGACTGTCACCTTTATTTTAAGGGTGTAATTTCCAGGTTGACTCAGTATTTCACATATACGTGGTTAAGTGGAAGTTCGAGTGCAATTTGTATGCCCATAAATGCACACACAGCTGAAGTCAGAGTTATTAGCCCTTCTGTTAATCTAAAACTCATATCTACTGTTATCATGGCAAAGACAAAAGATATTTGTTGTTAGAAATTACTTATAAAACTATTATGTTTAAAAAGCAATCTTTCTGTTAAACAACACCTGAGAAATATTTGAAAAAGAATAAATGTTTCACAGGAGGGCAAATAATTTTGTCTTGTCTGTAATATATGAATAATTGTGGGCTTGACCGTATATTTTCTGAAATTATGTTTTTTGAAAACACATTTTAGAAATGAATACAATTTAAAGTACATGTTGATCTCCATTTTTTGTCACATGAGAAAAAAAATGCAATATTACAAAACCTAATTTCTATTCACATTTACATGCTTTGCATATGTCTTTTAACTGATTTATTTATTTGTGAAAAAAATACTCCTGGCGACAAGGTGGCTTAGTGGGTAGCACTGTCGCCCTACAGCATGAAGGTCGCTGGGTCAGTTGGTGTTTCTGTGTGGAGTTTGCATGTTCTCGCCGTCTTGGTGTGGGTTTCCTCTGGGTGCTCCGGTTTCCCCCACAGTCCAAACACATGCGCTGTAGAGAAACTGATGAATTAAATTGTCCGTAGTGTATGAGTGTGTGTGTGAATGAGTGTGGGTGGGTGTTCCCCAGTACTGGGTTGCAGCTAGAAGGGCATCCGCTGTGTAAAACATAAGCTAAAATAGTTGGTGGTTCATTCCGTTGTGGTGACCCCTGATTAATAAAGGGACTAAGCTAAAAGAAAATTAATAAATGAAAAATACCCCTGAAAAATGTTGCAATAAAGTGCAAACTAAACACATTTAAAAAAAATAGTCATGTTTTTGTGCATTGTGGTTGTGAATCTTTGTCATTTAGATAGTAGCAAAATCCCCCAGTAAACTCCACCCATTAGACTTCACAAGCATAAATATTTGGCTGATGAGTGCTGGTGGACAGTTGGAAATCCAATCAGGAGACAACATACAAATGTAAGTATACCAGACATACCATTTTCCGAAATGTACAATAATTTATGCAACAAACACAGTTATCTT